>NC_069505.1:136260599-136560599 GCF_027579735.1 Bombina bombina | reverse complement strand
CTTCACATGCATGAGCTTAATGTTGTTTGTAGCTATATAGAGATCAACTTGGTATTAGATTGGTATCAGTTATTCATGATAAATTAGTCACGAGATTGGGGGAGAGGAAAACGGAGATAATTAAAATATAACTTTTATTATAGAAATTACTACTAAAAGCATGGGAAACAAACATATTAAAAACACACAATATATGTTGACTAATGTGGTTGTACATACATCTGTATCTATGTAAATAGTTCTGTTTGTTATAGGTGGAATTGGAATCACAATATGATTCTGCACAGAGATTCTAAATAGTGACTTGGTTATTTTATTGTGGTCTACAAATTGTATTACCTTCACTATTAAAGCACTTATATAAGTGTTTCTTAGATTACTTGTTATTGTCTCAGGAGTTAGTTGTTTTATTGTGGTCTTCAAATTATATTGCCTACAATATTATAGCACTAATGTGAGTATTTCTTTGAATACTTGTTATTATCTCAGGAGTAGCCCCTTAAGTTCTATGATTTTGATGGGTGTTCAATATTACCCACTCTAATTTTATTAATTTTCCAGGGTGTTATCCACTCAGTTTTGACACTGAAATTATACTTAAGAATATGCATTGTGTTCGAACTTCACAGGGTTGTAATACAGGCTTAGACAAATCTATATCTCCCTGTTTTTTAGTAGTGCTTAAATGGACATTATACACTCATTTTTTCTTTGCATAAATGTTTTGTAGATGATCTATGTATATAGCCCATAAAGTTTTTGTTTTTTTAAAATGTATAGTTTTGCTTATTTTTAAATAACATTGCTCTGATTTTCAGACTCCTGACCAAGCCCCAAAGTTTTATGAGAATACCATCATATACCTTCTCCAGCTTGCTGCTGTTTGTGTAAAGGGTCTTTTCATATGCAAAAGAAGTGAGGGGGGGGGGTCTTATTTCCCACTTGCAGTGGGCTTTCCAGCTACCTTTTCAACAGAGCTAAACTGAAAACTTTTAAGTAAGTTTCTAAACAGTTTAATACTGGATTTTTTTATCAGTATCTATGCATCTTATTCTTTATAGTAGTGTCTATTGCATGCATTTATATGAAAATGAGTGGATACTTTCCCTTTAATAAAGACCATCCAAAATTGTGTATAACACATATGTTGTTTTTATGATTTATACTGATGAATTAGTTTTTATTAAATGATAACACTAGTATTTCAACCATACAATAATTGTTCCACAATATATTTATGTTGACTTTTAAAGACATATACTGAAGTTGCCATTAAAGCTGCGATGAATACGTTGTCATACAATTCTATAGGTTTTGTAATACTAGGACACGTGTTATAGCTTGTGCTAGATATCAATGGTTTTTTAATAATATATGTTAGAAAGTGTCAATAAATTATTCTTGCACAGTTTATTTGTGTTAGATTTTTCAAAAACATATATTAAAGCAGCAGTTTAGGCAGCAATTAAATCATTATGGTGTAACTCTGTTATATCTTGTGTCACACATATACTACTGTTGCCATTTGGATTGGATGGCAGATCTGTTTTATTTAATTATTGAGCTATATGTCTCTTCATTACCTGTTAACAATAATGTTGCAAACTTAATCTTACATATGTTTTTTAAAGGCTTACAAGAACTTATATCAGTGCTGCAGCTGAAGCTGCACTTGAAACATTAAACACAGCCAGTGGAGCAGATATAGCGTTTCTGCAAATTATGCAGTGAAATTAGATCGCAATGGGATCTCTGTTGGGCTTTGAGATTCAATTGCTTCCGTAAACCTTGTTAAGTAATGGCAACAATGTTGCAACCATATATCTATTTATTCATATATTTGTTCATTAAATGATGGCAACAAAGTTGCAAATTGTATCTAACATATGTGTTAGTTAGAGCAGTGGTTCTCAACCAAAGTGACCTCAAGGCCCGGTAAATTTTAGCTAGACATGTCCAGGGCCCGGTAGTTTTTATATATATATATATATATATATATATATATATATATATATATATATATATATATATATATATATATATATATATATATATATATATATAAATAAAGTGAGCAGCAGGGGCGGGCTGATCAGCCAGGCAAATAGGACCTGGGCCGAGGGACCAGCAAGTAGGGGTGCCCACAAATGGCATCTCCACGGATCCTGGTGCATTCCTTAAGCTGGAGTTTTCAGTTGCCCTATCAGTAACTTAGCAAAAAAAGTGTGGGTTTAGTGGGGGCCATGGCGGTAGTCTGTCGCTGTGAGGGCCATGGAGTTTTGGGTCTGGCCCTGGAGGTTGGGTGCCCTTTCTCTGGACCTTAATGTTGTGGGTCCTGGCTCTGGAGGTTGAGGGGCCTGTTGGGGGCAGGGCAGGGAGGCTACCATGTTCATTTGCATAAAATGTAATACATTTTGGTCAGTGTGAGACAGTGTTCATGGGGCCTTGATTGGTATCAGTCTGCCCCTGGTGTGCAGTGGAGTAAGAGTGTGCAGTGGAGGCATGACAGGTCGGGGCCCACCAGCAGGGCTATCACGGCCCGGTACTGGGCCCGGTACTGGGCCACGGCCCGGCTGTTGAGAAACCAGGAGTTAGAGCTTATCAAAAGCACCTCTCAAACCTGTGACTGAAGCTTCAATAGAACCGCTGTTTCTTTAAAGGGACAATGGACCCACATTTTTTCTTTTGTGATTCAGATAGAGCATGCAATGTTAAAGGGCCATAATACCCAAATGTTTAAACACTTGAAAGTGATGCAGCATAGCTGTAAAAAGCTGACTAGAAAATATCACATGAACATCTCTATGTAAAAAAGAAAGATATTTTACCTCAAAAGTTCCTCAGTAGCCACATCCCATTGTAAAGGACTTCTAAGCAGCATATTAGTATGTCAGTCCTGGGACAGCTGAAGGGATGAGCCTCGTGCACTCATCTCAAATCTCATGAGATCAATGTAAAAGAGTTCATGAACTCAGCACTGCTGATGCTGATTGGCTGCTGTTCATTTCTTCGTTTTTTTTTTTGTTTTTTTTTACTTACAGCTGGCAGCAGTTGAGTATAACTTTTTACACAAAACTTACTCTGCTGAGCTGAGGAGATTGTGAGGTAAAATATCTTCCTTTTTTACATAGAAATGCTCAGGTGATATTTTCCTGTCAGCTTTTTACAGTTATACTGCATCAGTTTCAAGTGATTTAGCATATGAGTATTATGTCCTTTTAAGCAACTTTCTAATTTACTCCTATTATCACATTTTCTTCATTCTCTTGGTATGTTTATTTGAAATGCAAGAATGTAAGTTTAGATGCCGGCCCATTTTTGGTGAACACACTGTGTTGTTCTTGCTGATTGGTGGATAAATTCACCCACCAATAAACAAGTGCTTTCCATGGTCCTGAACCAAAAAAATAGCTTAGATGCCTTCTTTTTCAAATAAAGAAAGCAAGAGAACGAAGAACGAATGCTTACCTGATAAATTTATTTCTCTTGTGGTGTATCCAGTCCATGGATCATCCATTACTTGTGGGATATTCTCCTTCCCAACAGGAAGCTGCAAGAGGATCACCCACAGCAGAGCTGTCTATATAGCTCCTCCCCTAACTGCCACCTCCCAGTCATTCGACCGAAGACAAGCAAGAGAAAGGAGAAACTATAGGGTGCAGTGGTGACTGTAGTTTAAAAATTTAAAAAACACCTGCCTTAAAAAGACAGGGCGGGCCGTGGACTGGATACACCACAAGAGAAATAAATTTATCAGGTAAGCATAAATTTCGTTTTCTCTCGTAAGGTGTATCCAGTCCACGGATCATCCATTACTTGTGGGATACCAATACCAAAGCTTTAGGACACAGATGAAGGGAGGGACAAGGCAGGTGCTTAAACAGAAGGCACCACTGCCTGTAAGACCTTTCTCCCAAAAATAGCCTCCGAAGAAGCAAAAGTATCAAATTTGTAGAATTTAGAAAAAGTATGGAGCGAAGACCAAGTCGCCGCCTTGCAAATCTGTTCAACAGAAGCCTCATTTTTAAAAGCCCATGTGGAAGCCACAGCTCTAGTAGAATGAGCTGTAATTCTTACAGGAGGCTGCTGGCCAGCAGTCTCATAAGATAAGCGGATTATACTTCTTAACCAAAAGGAAAGAGAAGTTGCTGAAGCCTTTTGGCCTCTTCTCTGTCCAGAGTAAACAACAAACAATGCCGATGTTTGACGAAAATCCTTAGTAGCTTGTAAATAAAACTTTAAAGCACGAACCACGTCAAGATTATGTAACAGACGTTCCTTCTATGAAGAAGGATTAGGACACAGTGACGGAACAACAATCTCCTGATTGATATTCTTATTAGATACCACCTTAGGAAGAAACCCAGGTTTGGTACGCAAAACTACCTTATCTGCATGGAAGATCAGATAAGGGGAATCACACTGTAAGGCAGATAACTCTGAAACTCTTTGAGCCGAAGAAATAGCTACCAAAAACAGAACTTTCCAAGATAAAAGCTTGATAGCTATGGAATGCAGAGGTTCAAACGGAACTCCTTGAAGAACCTTAAGAACTAAATTTAAACTCCATGGCGGAGCAACAGGTTTAAACACCGGCTTGATTCTAACTGAAGCCTGACAAAACGCCTGAATGTCTGGAACATCCGCCAGACGCTTGTGCAAAAGAATAGACAGAGCAGAAATCTGTCCCTTTAAGGAACTAGCTGACAATCCCTTCTCCAATCCCTCTTGGAGAAAAGATAATATCCTGGGAATCCTGACTTTACTCCATGAGTAACCCTTGGATTCACACCAATGAAGATATTTACACCATATTTTATGATAGATTTTCTTGGTGACAGGCTTTCGAGCCTGAATTAAGGTATCAATGACTGATTCTGAGAAACCGCGTTTTGATAAAATAAAGCGTTCAATCTCCAAGCAGTCAGACGCAGAGAAATTAGATTTGGATGGTTGAAAGGACCCTGAAGTAGAAGGTCCTGTCTCAGTGGTAGAGTCCATGGTGGAAGGGATGACATGTCCACCAGATCTGCATACCAAGTCCTGCGTGGCCACGCAGGTGCTATCAAAATCACCGAAGCTCTCTCCTGCTTGATCTTGGCAATCAGACGAGGGAGCAGAGGAAACGGTGGAAGCTTGGCGTTCTGAAGAGACGCCATGAGATCCAATTCTGGTTTGCCCCAACGTTGAATCAACTGTGCAAACACTTCCGGATGGAGTTCCCACTCCCCCGGATGAAAAGTCTGCCGACTTAGAAAATCCGCCTCCCAGTTCTGGGATATGGATAGCTGATAGATGGCAAGAGTGAACCTCTGCCCATAGAATTATTTTTGAAACCTCCAACATTGCAAGGGAACTCCTTGTTCCCCCTTGATGGTTGATGTAGGCTACAGTCGTGATATTGTCCGACTGAAATCTGATGAAGCTGACCGCAGTAAGCTGAGGCCAAGCCTGAAGAGCATTGAATATCGCTCTTAGTTCCAGAATGTTTATCGGAAGGAGTGTCTCCTCCTGAGTCCACGAGCCCTGAGCCTTCAGGGAGTTCCAGACTGCACCCCAGCCCAGAAGGCTGGCATCTGTCGTTACTATAGTCCAGTCTGGCCTGCGGAAGCTCATCCCCTTGGACAGATGGACCTGAGATAGCCACCAGAGAAGAGAAGTTGCAGCGGACTGAGATGTAGGCGGGCAAACAGTACTATGTCCATTGCCGCTACCGTTAAACCGATTACTTCCATACACTGAGCCACTGAAGGACGAGAAGTGGAAAAAAGAACACGGCAAGAGTCTAGAAGTTTTGACAATCTGGCCTTCGTTAGGTAAATCTTCATTTCTACCGAATCTATCAGAGTCCCTAGGAATGAAACTTTTGTTAGAGGTGATAGAGAGCTCTTTTCTTCGTTCACCTTCCACCCATGGGACCTCAGAAATGCCAGAACAATGTCCGTGTGGGACCTGGCAACTTGAAAAGTCGACGCCTGTATCAGAATGTCGTCTAAGTAAGGGGCTACTGCTATACCCCGCGGCCTTAGGACTGCTAGAAGGGACCCTAGAACCTTTGTAAAGATTCTTGGTGCCGTGGCCAACCTGAAGGGAAGAGCCACAAACTGGTAGTGCCTGTCTAGAAAGGCAAACCTGAGAAAACGATGATGATCTTTGTGTATAGGGATGTGAAGATAAGCATCCTTTAGGTCTACGGTAGTCATATAGTGACCCTCCTGGACCATAGGAAGGATGGTTCGAATAGTCTCCATCTTGAAGGATGGGACTCTGAGAAATTTGTTTAAGATTTTGAGATCTAAGATTGGTCTGGATGTTCCCTCTTTCTTGGGAACTACAAACAGATTTGGATAGAAGCCCTGACCCTGTTCCTCCTGCGGAACTGGGTGGATCACTCCCATAATTAGAAGGTCTTGAACACAATGTAAGAATGCCTCTCTTTTTATCTGGTTTGCAGATAAAAGTGAGAGATGAAATCTCCCTTTTGGGGGAGAGGTTTTGAATTCTAGAAGATAACCCTTGGACACAATTTCCAATGCCCAGGGATCCTGGACATCTCTTGCCCAAGCCTGGGCGAAGAGAGAGAGTCTGCCCCCTACTAGATCTGTTTCCGGATCGGGGGATGCTCCTTCATGCTGTCTTAGAGGCAGCAGCAGGCTTTTTGGCCTGTTTCCCCTTGTTCCAAGCCTGGTTAGGTCTCCAGACCGGCTTAGACTGGGCAAAAGTTCCCTCTTGTTTTGTGTTAGAGGAAGTTGAAGCTGCGCCACTCTTGAAGTTTCGAAAGGGCTGAAAACTAGACTGTTTGGTCCTTAATTTGTTGGACCTGTCTTGAGGAAGGGCGTGACCTTTTCCTCCAGTGATGTCAGAAATGATCTCCTTCAGTCCAGGACCGAATAGGGTCTGTCCTTTGAAGGGAATGTTGAGAAGTTTAGACTTTGAAGTCACGTCAGCTGACCAGGATTTAAGCCATAGCGCCCTGCGCGCCTGAATAGCAAAACCTGAATTTTTAGCCGTTAGCTTGGTTAAAGGAACAACGGCATCAGAAACAAATGAATTGGCTAGCTTAAGGGCCCTAAACTTGTCAATAATATCTTCCAACAGGGTTTCAACCTGTAGAGCCTCCTCTATGGACTCAAACCAGAAAGCCGCAGCAGCAGTGACTGGGGCAATGCATGCAAGAGGCTGGAGAATAAAACCTTGTTGAATAAAAATTTTCTTAAGGTAACCCTCTAATTTTTTATCCATTGGATCTAGAAAAGCACAACTGTCCTCGACAGGGATAGTGGTACGCTTAGCTAGAGTAGAAACTGCTCCTCCACTTTAGGAACCGCCTGCCATAAGTCCCGTGTAGTGGCGTCTATAGGAAACATCTTTTTAAAAACAGGAGGGGGAGAGAACGGTACACCTGGTCTATCCCATTCCTTAGTAATAATTTCAGAAAACCTTTTAGGGATTGGAAAAACATCAGTGTAAGTAGGTACTGCATAGTATTAATCCAATCTACATAATTTCTCTGGGACTACAATAGAGTCACAGTCGTCCAGAGTTGCTAAAACCTCCCTGAGAAATACGCGGAGGTGTTCAAGCTTAAATTTAAATGTAGACATATCAAAATCAGATTGAAGTATCTTCCCTGAATCAGAAAATTCACCCACAGATTGAAGCTCCCCTGCTTCAGCTTCAGTATAATGTGAGGGTGTATCAGACATAGCTACTAAAGCATCAGAGAGCTCTGTATTTATTCTAGTCCCATAGCTGTCTCGCTTTCCTTGCAACCCTGGCAGTTTAGATAATACCTCTGTAAGGGTATGATTCATAACTGCCGCCATGTCTTGCAAGGTATACACAATGGGCGCGCTAGATGTACTAGGCGTCCCCTGAGCGGGATTTATAGGATCTGACACGTGGGGAGAGTTAGACGGCATAACTTCCTCCTCAAATGAAATAGAGGTAGCAGTAGCTTTTTGTCCTCTCCTCTTACCAGAATAAACGACAAACAAAGAAGAAGTTTGTCTGAAATCCTTTGTTGCTTCTAAATAGAACTTTAAATCACGGACTACATCTAAATTGTGTAACAAACGTTCCTTCTTTGAAACTGGATTCGGACACAAAGAAGGAACAACTATTTCCTGGTTAATATTCTTGTTGGAAACAACTTTTGGAAGAAAACTAGGCTTGGTACGCAAAACAACCTTATCTGAATGGAACACCAGATAGGGTGGATCACACTGCAAAGCAGATAATTCAGAAACTCTTTTAAGCAGAAGAAATAGCAACCAAAAACAGAACTTTCCAAGATAGTAACTTGATATCTATGGAATGTAAGGGTTCAAACGGAACCCCTTGAAGAACTGAAAGAACTAAATTTAGACTCCAGGGAGGAGTCAAGGGTCTGTAAACAGGCTTCATTCTGACCAAAGCCTGTACATCTGGCACAGCTGCCAGTCGTTTGTGTAACAAGACAGATAAGGCAGAAATCTGTCCTTTTAAAGAACTCGCTGACAATCCCTTATCCAAACCTTCTTTCCACGCTTGGAGAAAATCAAACGTTCAATTTCCAAGCAGTCAGCTGCAGAGAAACTAGATTTGGATGTTCGAATGGACCTTGTACTAGAAGATCCTGTCTCAAAGGTAGCTTCCATGGTGGAGCCGATGACATATTCACCAGGTTTGCATACCAAGTCCTGCGCGGCCACGCAGGAGCTATCAGAATCACCGATGCCTTCTCCTGTTTGATCCTGGCTACAAGCCAGGGAAGGAGAGGGAACGGTGGAAACGCATAAGCTAGGTTGAACGACCAAGGCGCCACTAATGCATCCACTAGAGTCGCCTTGGGATCCCTGAATCTGGACCCGTAGGGACCTTGAAGTTCTGGCGGGATGCCATCAGGTCCATGTCTGGAATGCCCCATAATTGAGTCAACTGGGCAAACACCTCCGGGTGGAGCTCCCACTCCCCCGGATGGAAAGTCTGACGACTCAGATAATCCGCCTCCCAGTTGTCTACTCCCGGGATGTGGATTGCAGATAGGTGGCAGGAATGATCCTCCGCCCATTCGATGATTTTGGATACCTCTCTCATCGCCAAGGAACTCCTTGTTCCCCCCTGATGGTTGATGTAAGCTACAGTCATCATGTTGTCTGACTGGAATCTTATGAATCCGGCCTCCGCTAGTTGAGGCCAAGCCCGGAGAGCATTGAATATCGCTCTGAGTTCCAGGATGTTTATCGGGAGAAGAGACTCTTCCCGAGACCATAGACCCTGAGCTTTCAGGGAATCCCAGACCGCGCCCCAGCCTAATAGACTGGCGTCGGTCGTGACAATGACCCACTTTGGTCTGCGGAAACTCATTCCCTGAGACAGGTGTTCCTGGGACAACCACCAACGGAGTGAGTCTCTGGTCATCTGGTCTACTTGAATCTTTGGAGACAAGTCTGTATAGTCCCCATTCCACTGCTTGAGCATGCACAGTTGTAATGGTCTTAGATGAATTCGAGCAAAAGGAACTATGTCCATTGCTGCAACCATCAACCCTACTACTTCCATGCACTGAGCTATGGAAGGCTGCAGAATAGAGAGAAGAACTTGACAAGCGTTTAGAAGCTTTGACTTTCTGACCTCTGTCAAGAAGATCTTCATTTCTAAAGAATCTATTATTGTTCCCAAAAAGGGAACTCTTGTCGCCGGAGACAGGGAACTCTTTTCTACGTTCACCTTCCACCCGTGAGATCTGAGAAAGGCTAGAACAATGTCTTGAATTAGAATGTCGTCCAGATAAGCTGCCACTGCAATACCCCTTGGTCTTAGGACCGCTAGAAGGGACCCTAGCACCTTTGTGAAAATTCTGGGAGCAGTGGCTAGCCCGAATGGGAAAGCCACAAACTGATAATGTTTGTCCAGAAAGGCGAACCTTAGGAACTGATGATGATCTTTGTGGATAGGAATATGTAGATACGCATCCTTTAAATCCACGGTAGTCATATATTGACCCTCCTGAATTGTAGGTAAAATTGTTCGAATGGTTTCCATTTTGAACGATGGAACTCTGAGAAATTTGTTTAGAATTTTTAAATCCAGAATTGGTCTGAAAGTTCCCTCTTTTTTGGGAACTACAAACAGATTTGAGTAAAACCCCTAACCTTGTTCCACAGTTGGAACTGGGTGTATCACTCCCATCTTTAACAGGTCTTCTACACAATGTAAGAATGCCTGTCTCTTTATTTGGTTTGAAGATAAGTGAGACATGTGGAACCTTCCCCTTGGGGGTAGTTCCTTGAATTCTAGAAGATAACCCTGAGAGACTATTTCTAGTGCCCAGGGATCCTGAACATCTCTTGCCCAAGCCTGAGCAAAGAGAGAGAGAGTCTGCCCCCTACTAGATCCGGTCCCGGATCGGGGGCTACCCCTTCATGCTGTTTTGGTAGCAGCAGCAGGCTTCTTGGCCTGTTTACCCTTGTTCCAGCCTTGCATTGGTTTACAAGCTGGTTTGGTCTGGGAAGCATTACCCTCTTGTCTAGAGGCTGCAGAGTTGGAAGCCGGTCCGTTCCTGAAATTGCGAAAGGAACGAAAATTGGACTTATTCTTAGCCTTGAAAGGCCTATCTTGTGGGAGGGCATGGCCCTTACCCCCAGTGATATCTGAAATAATCTCTTTCAATTCTGGCCCAAAAAGGGTCTTACCTTTGAAAGGGATATTAAGCAATTTTGTCTTGGAAGATACATCCGCCGACCAAGACTTTAGCCAGAGCGCTCTGCGCGCCACAATTGCAAACCCTGAATTTTTCGCCGCTAACCTCGCTAACTGCAAAGCGGCGTCTAAAATAAAGGAATTAGCTAACTTAAGTGCGTGAATTCTGTCCATGACTTCCTCATACGGAGTCTCCCTACTGAGCGACTTTTCCAGTTCCTCGAACCAGAACCACGCCGCTGTAGTGACAGGAATAATGCACGAAATAGGTTGAAGGAGGTAACCTTGCTGTACAAAAATCTTTTTAAGCAAACCCTCCAATTTTTTATCCATAGGATCTTTGAAAGCACAATTGTCCTCAATGGGAATGGTCGTGCGTTTGGCTAGTGTAGAAACCGCCCCCTCGACCTTAGGGACTGTTTGCCATAAGTCCTTCCTGGGGTCGACCATAGGGAACAATTTCTTAAATATAGGAGGAGGGACAAAAGGTATGCCTGGCTTCTCCCACTCCTTATTCACTATGTCCGCCACCCGTTTAGGTATCGGAAAGGCATCAGGGTGCACCGGGACCTCTAGGAACTTGTCCATCTTGCACAATTTTTCTGGGATGACCAGATTGTCACAATCATCCAGAGTAGATAGCACCTCCTTAAGTAATGCGCGGAGATGCTGTAATTTAAATTTAAATGTCACAACATCAGGTTCTGCCTGCTGAGAAATTCTTCCTGTATCAGAAATTTCTCCATCTGACAAACCCTCCCTCACTGTCACTTCAGACTGGTGTGAGGGTATGACAGAATAATTATCATCAGCGCCCTCCTGCTCTACAGTGTTTAAAACAGAGCAATCGTGCTTTCTCTGAAATGCTGGCATTTTGGATAAAATATTAGCTATGGAGTTATCCATTACTGCCGTCAATTGTTGCATAGTAACAAGCATTGGCGCGCTAGAAGTACTAGGGGTCGCCTGCGTGGGCATAACTGGTATAGACACGGAAGGAGAGGATGTAGAACTATGTCTACTTCCTTCATCTGAGGAATCATCCTGGGCAACCTTACTATTTGTGACAGTACTGTCCTTACTTTGTTTGGACGCTATGGCACAATTATCACATATATTTGAAGGGGGAACCACATTGGCTTCCATACATACAGAACATGATCTATCTGAAGGTACAGACATGTTAAACAGGCTTAAACTGGTTAATAAAGCACAAAAACCGTTTTAAAACAAAACCGTTACAGTCTCTTTAAATGTTAAACAGGGCACACTTTATTACTGAATATGTGAAAAACTATGAAGGAATTATCCAATCTTTACCAAATTTTCACCACAGTGTCTAAATGCATTCAAAATATTGCACCCCAATTTTCAAGATGTTAACCCTTAAAATGTGGAAACCGGAGCCGTTTGCAATTTTAACCTCACTACAGTCCCAGCCACAGCCTTTGTTGCAACTTCACCTATCCCAGGGGGGTATACGATACCAATCCAAGCCTTCTAGGAACGTTTTCAGTGGATACCAGACCCTCACACATGCAGCTGCATGCACTGTACTCAAAAGTAACTGCGCAATAATGGCGCGAAAATGAGGCTCTGCCTACTATAGTGAAAGGCCCTTCCTGACTGGGAAGGTGTCTTAACTAGTGCCTGGCGAAAAAAAAAATGTTCCCCAAACAATAAAAGTGTGAAAATTACTTCAGACTTTAAAAAAAAAAAACTTAAATAAACAATCGATTTAGCCCTTAAGAGTGTCCACCAGTTAATAGCCCATAATAAGCCCTTTATTCTTTCTAAGTCTAAGAAAATGGCTTACCGATACCCATGAGGGAAAATGACAGCCTTCCAGCATTACACAGTCTTGTTAGAAAAATGTCTAGTCATACCTTGAGCAGAAAAGTCTGCAAACTGTTCCCCCCCAACTGAAGTTCTCTCAGCTCAACAGTCCTGCGTGGGAACAGCAATTAATTTTAGTTACTGCTGCTAAAATCATACTCCTCTTTAAACAGAACTCTACATCTCTTTCTGTTTCAGAGTAAATAGTACATACCAGCACTATTTTAAAATAACAAACTCTTGATAGAAGAATAAAAAACTACAACTAAACACCACATACTCTTCACCATCTCCGTGGAGATGCTACTTGTTCAGAGCGGCAAAGAGAATGACTGGGGGGGTGGAGCCTGGGAGGGGCTATATGGACAGCTTTTGCTGTGCTCTTTGCCATTTACTGTTGGGGAAGAGAATATTCCCACAAGTTATGGATGACGCCGTGGACCGGACACACCAATGTTGGAGAAAGCAGTAAATCTTACGAAATTTTTACAGTGTGTATAATAGGCTAAAATAGCATTGCACCCACTTGCAAATGGAGGATTAACCCCTTAGTTTCAACACCGGATTAAAAAAAACGATATAAACGTTTTTAAACAGTCACACAAAACTGCCACTACTGTGGCCCTACCTGCCCATACAACGACTTTGGAAGGCACAAAAACCCTTTAGAGAGGTCCTAAATGTTCAGGGGACTCCTTCAGGGAAGCTGGATGTCTCAAACTGCAAAAACTAATGCACAATTTAGGCTGAAAATAGGCCCCTCCCAGCCTGTACTCACAGTGAGAGGGCCTAAAAAAACTATCCCTAGGCAAAATCTAGTCAGCCATGTGGAAAAAACTGGGCCCCAGAATAAAGTTTTATCACCAATGTGTAATAAACGTTCAAACACCTTCAGCAAACGTTATATCTATTCAGTAATGTGAGTAAATAAAAAAAATATTACCCTTTACAGCAACCATGATACCAGTCGTTATTAAATCACTGTAATCAGGCTTACCTTAAATAAATCCGGTATTGTCAGCATTTTCTAGCATATCATTTCTCTAGAAAAATTTAAAACTGCACATACCTCATAGCAGGAGACCCTGCACGCTATTCCCCCAGCTGAAGTTACCTCATCTCTTCAGTTATGTGTGAGAACAGCAATGGATCTTAGTTACAACCTGCTAAGATCATCAAAGACCACAGGCAGACTCTTCTTCAACTTTCTGCCTGAGGCTAAAATAGTACAACTCCGGTACCATTTGAAAATAAACTTTTGATTGAAGATAAACTACATTAATGCACCACATCTCTCTAGCTACTTCCTATCTTGTCGAGAGCTGCATGAGAATGACTGGGAGGTGGCAGTTAGGGGAGGAGCTATATAGACAGCTCTGCTGTGGGTGATCCTCTTGCAGCTTCCTGTTGGGAAGGAGAATATCCCACAAGTAATGGATGATCCGTGGACTGGATACACCTTACAAGAGAAATTGATAATAGGAGTAAATTAGAAAGTTGCTTAAATCTGCATGCTCTATCTGAATCATGAAAGAACAATTTTGGGTTCAGTGTCCTTTTAAGCTTATCAGTAGTAAATATTAAGATTGTAACTAAGATTGCAGTTAAAACGCTATAGGAAGTTACAGTGAAATAAATGTGGTCTCTCTGTATGTTATATGGTAGAGTTGAATTATACTTCACTCAATTGCTTCATTGTGCTAGTGTCACATTATTCAGTTCAATTGCCTCCTCATAAAAACAAATGTTTGGTACAATTTTTATCTTACTGAGGGATCAATTTCAAGTTACACCGGATTAATTTAGATGTTAAATAGATGTTAAATATATTAGACAAATATTGTAGTCAGTGTTGCTTTGTGCACTCGACCATAAAGTTACTTAGTCTATATTGCGGCTAGTTGAAAAGGAGTTGCTAGGAGTTGATGGGAACTCCCCTTTTTAACTAGCCGCAATATAGACTAAGTAACTTTAAAAAAAAAAAAATGGTTGTTGTTTATGCATAACCGATTGTTATAGGTGGTGGTAATTGAGCAAAACAGAGGAGTAACAACTAAAATATTTGTTAAAAATAGTTGGTTTATGTGGCAAGAATCAAATTTAACAAAGCAATATCAACCATGGTGTTTAAAACAATTGTTTAATATACCGGAAACTAAGCTGATGGGGACTCGGTGTTTGTGAGAATAATTTAGTGAAATAGAGTAATACCAATCACAGTGGCAACCGAGTGCACAAAGCAACACTGACTACAATATTTGTCTAATATATTTAACATCTAAATTAATCCGGTGTAACTTGAAACTTGAAATTGATCCCTCAGTAAGATAAAAATTGTACCAAACATTTGTTTTTATGAGGAGGCAATTGAACTGAATAATGTAACACTAACACAATGAGGCAATTGAGTGAAGTATAATTCAACTCTACCATATAACATACAGAGAGACCACATTTATTTCACTGTCACTTCCTATAGCGTTTTAACTGCAATCTTAGTTACAACCTTAATATTTACTACTGATAAGCTTAAAGAAACAGCGGTTCTATTGTAGCTTCAGTCACAGGTTTGAGAGGTGCTTTTGATAAGCTCTAACTAACACATATGTTAGATACAATTTGCAACTTTGTTGCTATCATTTAATGAACAAATATATGAATAAATAGATATATGGTTGCAACATTGTTGCCATTACTTAACAAAGTTTACGGAAGCAATTGAATCTCAAAGCCCAACAGAGATCCTGTTGCGATCTAATTTCACTGCATAATTTGCAGAAACGCTATATCTGCTCCACTGGCTGTGTTTAATGTTTCAAGTGCAGCTTCAGCTGCAGCACTGATATAAGTTCTTGTAAGCCTTTAAAAAACATATGTAAGATTAAGTTTGCAACATTATTGTTAACAGGTAATGAAGAGGTAAGGGTAAATATATAAAGAACAGCGCCAAGTAGTTTATCTTAAGGCTCCCTCACAGGCAATCTTCCCTATGATTACCGTAAAGTAATACACCAATAACAAAATAGATAATAGTTTGGGAGCGCTGAAAGCTAAATAAGATAATCTGGAGACTGATAAACAATTTTAACAAAAATACATTTATTTAAAACATACATAAAACTTTTAAGAGGAATTGACCATGGGACGTCTCCCTTTGGGATTAAAAAATTGAAACAATATGTAAAAAATCACTACATAAAAAAGAGCGCTCTAATATATTCTCTGAAAGATTCCACCTTAATCTTCAAATTTCACCTTAAATCATTTATCTTTAGTTTCCACCTTAATTCAGATTTTGTTTAGAAGCAAGAGATTAAAGTGAAGGTAAAGTCAAACGCCTTATCACAAATAATTAGAGATATGATGGCAAATAAATATAAGTTTCATTCATCAATTTGTTATAAAACATATATTACCTGTGATATCTGATGTTTTTATCATCTAATCGGCTTTCCGAAAAACAACCCGTACATTTATCTTTTTTTCTAAATATCTATCACGTGCTTCAGAGATCCAATTGATTTTCTGGCCGTTAGGCGGCCGTCAAATTTCGTCATCAACATCCTGCTCTACATGCGCATGCGTTACAATTTATCCTCCTCAATTTGCAAGCAAGCGCGTCCTCGGTTCGCGCATGCGCATTATAAAATTTGGGTTGTAGTCAAAGAAGGAGCTGCCGAGGAACTCAGACGGCAACAAATCTGCAACATTTGTTTCGCTCCGATTACCTACAGCAACTTTTCTCTCTAAAAACTAAGAATTGCATTTGCAATGTTTTCTTTTTTATTTTACCATAATGTATGATCTTGTTAAAACTATAAAAAGCAAATGATGTAGATAAATTACATTGTTTCTCATCAATACTAATGAAGCTTTCAAAATGAAATGCTGATAATAACAGTTATTGTATATTATAGTCTAGTCAGGCAAAAAATAAATAAAGATTTGTAGAATATCTTGAACAAAGAATCTTTTGCCAAGAAAGAAATGATTTTACAAATATTAATTTCTTTTTTTTATTGACTATAGACTATAATATAAAATGGCTTTGATTATCAGCGTTTCATTTTGCAAACATCGTTAGTATTGATGTAAAGCAATGTGATTTGTCTGCATCCTTATTTTTATAAGCAACTTTTAATCATTTGCTGATATTAATGAACCAAAATTGCAAGCTAAGAAATAAAACTTCTCAAATAATATATTTCATTTTTGGTTGACTTGACTAAAATATATCATTCTATTTCTTATCAGCTTTTCATTTTGCAAACTGTAAAGCGATGTGTTTTCTCTGCATCCTTTTATTGTTATAATATTTAAATTCATTGCTGATAACAATGACAAAATTATTGGTTGATAAGAAAGAAAAGATTTTACAACTATTTTTTTTCTTTGGAGATTGACCTCACTAATATAGAATTGCTTTTATTATCAGCATTACATTTTGCAAACATCGTTATTGTGTAGGATAAGCAATCTGCTTTATTGGCATTCTTTTGCTTGTAATAAATTTTAACTTCATTACTGAAAACCAAAGGATGCAGATAAATCACATTCTTTACTATTAATACTAACGAAGTATGCAAAATGAAATGCTGATAAGAACAGCAATTCTATATTAGTCTACTCAAGAAAAAAGCAATCACTTTTTGTTAAAATCTTTTCTTTCTTAGCAAGACATTCTTTAGTCATTGCTCTCAGATAACAAGGCATAAACAATCTCTTGCAAATAAAGAAAAGATTTTACAAAGATTTATAGTTTTTTTCTTGCATAGACTAATGTAGAATGGCTTTGATTATCAGCTTTTCATTTTGCAAAGATAGTTAGTCTTGATGCAAAGCTATGTGATTTACCTGCATCTTGATTTTATGGAGCATCTTTTAATTCATTTCTAATATATCAAGTAAACAAAATTGCAAGCTAATAAATAAAAGTTTTCAAATTATATATTTGCTTTTTGGTTGACTTGACTATAATATCCAATTCCATTTGATATAACCTTTTACAAATTCATACTTTGTTATTATTTATATAAAACGATGTGTTTTCACTGAAACATTTGAGTTTTAATCAATGTAACATAATTTCTGCTAAAAATGAGTGAAAAATGTATTTCAAAGAAAGAAAAGATTTTACAAAGATTTCTTTCGTTTGAGCTTGACCTAACTAATATAGAATTGCTTTTATTTTCATCATTACATTTTGCAAACATAGTTAAAATAACGAAAAAAGCAATACCTTTTTTGTTAAAATCTTTTGTTTCATAGCAAGACATTTTGTAGTCATTGCTCTCAGCAATCAATTACAAGTTTCAGATAACAAGTCATAAACTATCTGTTGCAAATAAAGAAAAGATTTTACAAAGATTTATAGTTTGTTTCTTGCAAAGACTAACATAGAATGGCTTTTCTTATCATCCTTAAACTATGCAAACATCGTAAGTGTTGATGCAAAGCAATATTCTTTATCTGCATCCCTTTGCTTGTAATACATTTTAAATTCATTGCTGAAAAACAAAGGATGCATATAAATCTTATTCTTTCCTATCAATACTAACAAAGTTTTCTAAATGAAATGCTGATAAGAACAGCAATTCTATATTAGTCTACTCAAGAAAAAAGCAATAACTATTTTTTAAAATCTTTTCTTTCTTAGCAAAACATTATTTATTCATTGCTCTCAGCAATGAATTAAACGTTTCTAATAACAATGAACAAACAATCAATTGCTAAGAAAGAAAAGATGTTACAAATATTTATTTGTTTTTTTGCTTGACTATACACTATAATATAGAATGGCTTTGATTATCAGCTTTTCATTTTGCAAAGATAGTTAGTCTTGATGCAAAGCTATGTGATTTACCTGCATCTTGATTTTATGGAGCAGCTTTTAATTCATTTCTAATATATCAAGTAAACAAAATTGCAAGCTAATAAATAAGTTTTCAAATTATATATTTGCTTTTTGGTTGACTTGACTATAATATCCAATTCCATTTGATATAACCTTTTCCAATTTCATACTTTGTTATTATTTATATAAAACGATGTGTTTTCACTGAAACATTTTAGTTTTAATCAATGTAACATAATTTCTGCTAAAAATGAGTGAAAAATGTATTTCAAAGAAAGAAAAGATTTTACAAAGATTTCTTTCGTTTGAGCTTGACCTAACTAATATAGAATTGCTTTTATTTTCATCATTACATTTTGCAAACATAGTTAAAATAACGAAAAAAGCAATAACTTTTTGTTAAAATCTTTTGTTTCATAGAAAGACATTTTGTAGTCATTGCTCTCAGCAATCAATTAAAAGTTTCAGATAACAAGTCATAAACTATCTGTTGCAAATAAAGAAAAGATTTTACAAAGATTTATAGTTTGTTTCTTGCAAAGACTAACATAGAATGGCTTTTCTTATCATCCTTACACTATGCAAACATTGTAAGTGTTGATGCAAAGAAATTTTCTTTATCTGCATCCCTTTGCTTGTAATACATTTTAAATTCATTGCTGAAAAACAAAGGATGCATATAAATCTTATTCTTTCCTATCAATACTAACGAAGTTTTCTAAATGAAATGCTGATAAGAACAGCAATTCTATATTAGTCTACTCAAGAAAAAAGTAATAACTATTTTTTAAAATCTTTTCTTTCGTAGCAAAACATTTATTCATTGCTCTCAGCAATGAATTACAAGTTTCTAATAACAATGAACAAACAATCAATTGCTAAGAAAGAAAAGATGTTACAAATATTTATTTGTTTTTTGCTTGACTATACACTATAATATAGAATGGCTTTGATTATCAGCTTTTCATTTTGCAAAGATAGTTAGTCTTGATGCAAAGCTATGTGATTTACCTGCATCTTGATTTTATGGAGCAGCTTTTAATTCATTTCTAATATATCAAGTAAACAAAATTGCAAGCTAATAAATAAAAGTTTTCAAATTATATATTTCCTTTTTGGTTGACTTGACTATAATATCCAATTACATTACATATAACCTTTTCAATTTTCATACTTTATTTCTACAAAACGATGTGTTTTCACTGCAATATTTGATTTTTAATAAATGGGACATAACATTTTGCTCGTTGTTGTCTATGGGGATTCTATGAAAGACGCGATGCTGCTCAGTAAGATTTCAAAATACAGAGTGCTGAATGAAGAAACTGAAACATTGATATAATGTATCGGAGTACAGATGGTACAATTGCGCATGCGCATAGTTTTGCAGATAGAGAACGCGCACGCTTAGTTACGCTTAGTTACGCTTACAGAGGTTGGGAGCGCATAAATCATTTTCATAGACAAAGCCGGAAGAAAGCGAGGGGGAGGAGGAAGCGGTGAAAAAACGGTCAGAATAAAAATAAGATTTATTTATAAGTAATTTTATTTTTTAAAAAACAAAGTTAGCGACTATAATGTTGGTCACATTATATGTTAAAAAATTAATTGAACTAACCAAAACTTTACCTTCACTTTAAGCTTTTAGCAGTTTAGGCTTTTACACTGTTACTTTGTATCAGAAAGAAACAATTTATGTGTCATAGTCCAATATATTGTTATCTTAGACTGATTAATTTGTTAACTTTTTGTAGCAAGAGACAAAAACTGATTCATCAGTATAAATCATAAAAACAACATATGTGTTATACTGTTATACACAATTTTGGATGGTCTTTATTAAGCACTACTAAAACACAGGGAGATATAGATTTGTCTAAGCCTGTATTACAACCCTGTGAAGTTCGAATACAATACATATTCTTAAGTATAATTTCAGTGTCATAACTGAGTGGATAACACCCTGAAAAATTAATAAAATTAGAGTGGGTAATATTGAACACCCATCAAAATCATAGAACTTAAGGGGCTACTCCTGAGATAATAACAAGTATTCAAAGAAATACTCACATTAGTGCTATAATATTGTAGGCAATATAATTTGAAGACCACAATAAAACAACTAACTCCTGAGACAATAACAAGTAATCTAAGAAACACTTATATAAGTGCTTTAATAGTGAAGGTAATACAATTTGTAGACCACAATAAAATAACCAAGTCACTATTTAGAATCTCTGTGCAGAATCATATTGTGATTCCAATTCCACCTATAACAAACAGAACTATTTACATAGATACAGATGTATGTACAACCACATTAGTCAACATATATTGTGTGTGTTTTTAATACGTTTGTTTCCCATGCTTTTAGTAGTAATTTCTATAATAAAAGTTATATTTTAATTATCTCCGTTTTCCTCTCCCCCAATCTCGTGACTAATGTGTCATGAATAACTGATACCAATCTAATACCAAGTTGATCTCTATATAGCTACAAACAGCTCTAGAGTGCTATACGTGTATTCCTTTTTTGGGGGGTTCTCTTAACCCACCATAATTTTGTTCTAATTCTAATAATACACAGCACCACTTTACTCAAACAGTCTGTATTTATAAAGTTCAATATGAACAACTAATTAAATACCTGAGTTATTAAGAGGTTTCTAAAAATCATAGATAACCAAGTAGTGCCATTGGTTTTTGTTTTTTCTTAATGAGCTCAATGTTATCTATATGAAACACATGAACTAACGCCCTCTAGCTGTGAAAAACTGTCAAATGCAGAGGTGACCTTCAAGGGCTTAGAAATTAGCATATCAGCCTACCTAGGTTTAGCTTTCAACTAAGAATAACAAGAGAACAAAGCAAATTTGATGATAAAAGTAAATTAGAAAGTTGTTTAAAATTACATGCCCTGTCTGAATAATTAAAGTTTAATTTGGACTTTACTATCCCTTTAACTAGCCTTGCTGACTGGCTGGACCTCCTGGCCTCAGGAAAGTTGAAAAGAAGTTGAAAGAAGGATGGATGATGATCAGTGAAACGCTACTTTAGAACAACATTCAAAAACAACATGTTGACAGTGCACGGTTTAATATTTCCGGTTAGTGTCCCTTTAATTCAATGTTACAATGCAGACATCTCTAGTACCAGCCATATTTAAAGCTAGTGCTAATTAGCGCAAGGGATTAATCTATTATCACTATGAAAGTATATATTTAATTTGAAATACATTTACTTGAATAAATAACTAACAATTAACTTCCAGCCCAAATTCATTGTCCCAGAATTTTACACCAGTTATGAATCATGTTAAGGCAAGATAATCAGGAAATATATTTACAGAAACAATGCTTCAATCACTACTTGAACCACTCAACAGTATTAACGACAGTTTTACTACAATCATCTCACATTTCATCTTGTTCCTTACCACATCCACCACTTTATCAAGTAGCTCATTAATCAGCTGGCTGTGCACCAACCCAATATGGCATTTCCCCATTAGACGCCGTACTTTCCTCCGTAGCTCAGTCTTATTAACCTGCAGAAAACACACAGAAAACATAGATTGCATTGTTTTGAAAGAAGGGGAGCAGGTACACAAAAGCGCTCATCTTTAGAAAACACTGTTCACGGAATACTAAACCCAAATTTTTTCTTGTACGATTCAGATAGAGCATGCCATTTTAAGCAACTTCAATTTTTTTTTTATTTCTTTTTTATTGGGAGGCAGGAAATAAATACAGTATACAGTTATACCATTGGTTCCCCCAGGAAGGTCTATAATACAACGATGTGTTTCACAAATCACAGGAGCAAAGTAAAAAATTAAATGACATAAAGATACACACATTTCACCCGTGAAAAGATACCCATACAAGATGTATTCTACATATTTTTTTCTGAAATATCCACATAGAAGTATGTATCCACATAGGTATAATTAGTCATTTCTAGGTCCGGGGGACAGAACCAATGTGTCTCATTTTATTTAAACATTAAACAGAAAACAAACAAAACAATAATAACATGTTCAAATGTTGATGACAGTTTACAGAAATGGGGCTGAGTTAGGCTATGTTTTAATCATAGGATATATGTGAAGTTAAGTTGCTAAGTTCCCAATCCTTGGTCATCAAATTTTAGGGCCGTAAGACTTGAATGCAGAATTTACCGCTACTACATAAGACTGGCAGGTAGTTATGTAATGAGTAACCTTGTCTCATCATGTGTATAATTCAAATCAATTGACTCATGATATCTAGAAGAATGTTAACTATATGTAGATATTGTAAAATGAGGCATGATGCAGAACTTAAAAAAAGAATAATCTACTTCTGAGAAAATTTAGAGCCAGGCATCTGTATAAGTGATTATCTGTATGGTAGATTGTCATCTCATTTATGAGGCATATACAAAGTGAAAAGAAACGGCCCTACTAAGCAAAACCAGTTTGCATGTGTAAAATGGACATGTGAATATATGAGAATAAAAATTTTTTAAATACAAATTATAATCTTTTTGCACATGAGCAGAACATTGTAAATACTCTAAATGTTACATATGGAATCCTAGTAAAGGAACACTTATGGTCAGCACTCCAGTTAACTATGATTTTAAGTATATAATAGGAATTAGACTTAACCTATGGTCTCAGGTACTAGAGGGGCAAATGAAAAAAAAATTAGTGCCATAAGTTCAGCAGGATAATACTTATCCCCATTCAAACAATATTGAGTCAAACAGAGCTTCACTATAGCTATGAAGTCTAAGAGATTATGCAATAACTGTCACTAGGATAAGAGTATAAATACAACTATTCTAACACTGCTCTGGGTTCCTTTTTATGTTAGATCCTTGCTTTTACAAATTACTTTTACCCAGGTGTTATAGCTAATTAACATATTGCTTTTCATAGACTTAGTAAGGTGTACCATCTCTAACATAAAATGTGAAAATTAAACAAATTTGAAATCCAAACAATAAAAGGCCAACAGGGCTAAAACTAACAATGAATAGACTCCTGGGTAATTCTTTCCAAAACGAGCAGGAGGAGACTTAAAATTTACATGTGAGCAGAAGCTATATAGATCTGTCACAAAGATGGAGAAAAAAAATATTGTAAAAGTCACATACTTTTGCAATAAAAGAATAAGCAGGACAAATCCAAATCTTTAAATATAATGTTAGCAGGTGTTATGATGTGCATGCCGTTTTAACTTATTAATATAAAGGGTCTTGTTTTATTCAGGGTCTTGTTTTATTCAAAGATAGTGTTATTGGCACATCAGCTAGAGTAAATTAAGGTGCCGTTTCTTCATTTATTCTTGTATAACACTGGCCAGTGTTCACTATTGTGATGCTATACTTTCATAACAACGTTGACGATAGAGCCAAAGCAATACCCTGTCCGAGCGAAATCACAGGAACAGGGTCATCCAACAACAGTAGGTGAACAAACCCTTGAGTATCCCTTCCAGCAAAGGCGTTCAAAATCAAGCTGTAATAAGGAAAAAATTAGCTGCTCCTCCAACTGCGCCATACATACGAAAACAACTGTGTCCCATTCCACTACTGGGATAGGATGAGGGAACTCTTCACTTTTGCTAATAGCGTGTTCCCGCTCAAGTGATTCATCACCGGGTTCTTGAGCCAAGTGTGTTTGAAATTCTTGTGGGTTATCCAATTTGTGGTGTGAGATTGAGGCCTTGGAGGCAGTTTGCATGTAAGCCGGTGTATGATACAAGATCTCCATCTCCACAGCGATTGCATGGCTATTACAGTAATTGCTCTGTGGTCAGATATCTAGGCCATCCTCAGCCAGTGAGTCAATAAATGATGACTGATCAGTTTCCATGTGGCCGTCTTTATAGGAATCACAGATGCCAATCCAAAAATGAGTGCGTTGTCTAGTTGCTCGAATCTCCTCACAAAGGGCTAAAGAAGAGGCTTCCAAGCCATCTAGGAGCAGCATGAACAATTCGATCAAATCTTTAGCAATCATGTTTGTGCAGTCTCCCATCATTCCAAAATGAATTGCACCGTTTTTACACACAGTGTCTGTCTGAAACATTCACGTTCTTCGCCTTCCGGGGCTCAGGGAAGATGTACTCCTGAATCCATTAAAGTGTCCGGGCATCCGAAATGCCAAGGAAGGAGAGGAGGGCTGGATTCAATGGGCAAAAAAACAGATTCCTTCAGAGCTGAAAACTTCTGCTGCCATTTCCTTACGCTGTCCACCGGAAGTTATTATCAATTTTATTCATTCTCTTGATATCTTTATTTGAAAAAGCAGTAATGAAAGCTTAGGAGTCAGCCCGTTTTTGGTTCAGCACCCTGGATAGCGCTTGCTGATTGGTGATACCAAGAGAACGAAAACATTTTTATAATAGGAGTAAATTAGAAAGTTGCTTAAAATTGCCTGCTCTAGCTGAATCATAAAATAATAAATTTGGGTTTAGTATCCCTTTAAGACTAAGATTCAGTCATACATGGCTTGTGATGTTAGTGTTATGGGTTTAAGTGAGTCAGTCCAGTAAACTACAAACCTGTCTTTAGGGCACACTAAAAGGCTAAAGATTTGTGGGCATCATTACAAGGTCCCAATGACTTATTAAAACACTGCTCCTAAACTTCAGTCTGGTAGGGATGTTTTTACGCAGATTGAAAGAACAATTAGCTACTGTCCCAAACAAAAACATCTAAAACCTATTAATATACTATACTGAAAATATATAAATTTTGAAATACCTTCCATATAACTCTTTTCATATCCTTTGATATTTTTTATAAATATATTGGTAATTTTTACATTTAGATATTTTTTAATGTTGTATTTTAGCTTTTCTTGAGAAATACAACTGAGAACAAAGTTAAGTGTGTATGCATTTCCACTTTTGTAGAAGAAGACAAACAGCAGAAGATCTACCTTCATCATCACCATAAAAGCCACCATGTTGTGCAGAAGAGTTGCTAAAAGCCGATCTTCATCATCCTCAAGTCTCTTCCGGTCATGTTCCACAAGAGAGAAATATCTTGGAAAACAGAACAGGAATTCAACTTTGACATTTATCTTAAGAAGTCCAAGAACGTATTTAAATTTTGTTATAGAAAAAAGGAAAGAAAAAAAAAATCAAACAATTATAAACAACCTACCATACATTTATAACAAATGCTTCAATAGCAAAACCCATCAAAACAGTTACAGAAAATATGGCATTCGGAATATTACAATTTTCTAAGTTACCAATCATCATGACCGACGCCTCCCCAACAAAACGTATCGTTCTCTTTTACAAATAGTGTCGTGCAATTATCCAGAAAAGAAAACAAAAACAGAATTTATGCTTACCTGATAAATTACTTTCTCCAACGGTGTGTCCGGTCCACGGCGTCATCCTTACTTGTGGGATATTCTCTTCCCCAACAGGAAATGGCAAAGAGCCCAGCAAAGCTGGTCACATGATCCCTCCTAGGCTCCGCCTACCCCAGTCATTCGACCGACGTACAGGAGGAAATATGCATAGGAGAAACCATATGATACCGTGGTGACTGTAGTTAGAGAAAATAATTCATCAGACCCGAGTAAAAAAACCAGGGCGGGCCGTGGACCGGACACACCGTTGGAGAAAGTAATTTATCAGGTAAGCATAAATTCTGTTTTCTCCAACATAGGTGTGTCCGGTCCACGGCGTCATCCTTACTTGTGGGAACCAATACCAAAGCTTTAGGACACGGATGAAGGGAGGGAGCAAATCAGGTCACCTAAATGGAAGGCACCACGGCTTGCAAAACCTTTCTCCCAAAAATAGCCTCTGAAGAAGCAAAGTATCAAATTTGTAAAATTTGGCAAAAGTGTGCAGTGAAGACCAAGTCGCTGCCTTACATATCTGGTCAACAGAAGCCTCGTTCTTGAAGGCCCATGTGGAAGCCACAGCCCTAGTGGAATGAGCTGTGATTCTTTCAGGAGGCTGCCGTCCGGCAGTCTCATAAGCCAATCGGATAATGCTTTTAAGCCAAAAAGAAAGAGAGGTAGAAGTTGCTTTTTGACCTCTCCTTTTACCAGAATAAACAACAAACAAAGAAGATGTTTGTCTGAAATCTTTAGTGGCCTCTAAATAGAATTTTAGAGCACGGACTACGTCCAAATTGTGTAACAAACGTTCCTTCTTTGAAACTGGATTCGGACACAAAGAAGGTACAACTATCTCCTGGTTAATATTTTTGTTGGAAACAACTTTCGGAAGAAAACTAGGCTTAGTACGCAAAACCACCTTATCTGCATGGAACACCAGATAGGGCGGAGAACACTGCAGAGCAGATAACTCAGAAACTCTTCTAGCAGAAGAAATTGCAACCAAAAACAAAACTTTCCAAGATAATAACTTAATATCTACGGAATGTAAGGGTTCAAACGGAACCCCTTGAAGAACTGAAAGAACTAGATTAAGACTCCAGGGAGGAGTCAAAGGTCTGTAAACAGGCTTGATTCTAACCAGAGCCTGAACAAACGCTTGAACGTCTGGCACAGCTGCCAGCCTTTTGTGAAGTAAAACAGATAAAGCAGAGATCTGTCCCTTCAGAGAACTTGCAGATA
Source organism: Bombina bombina (assembly GCF_027579735.1). Taxonomy (NCBI): domain Eukaryota; kingdom Metazoa; phylum Chordata; class Amphibia; order Anura; family Bombinatoridae; genus Bombina; species Bombina bombina. The sequence goes on along the minus strand of NC_069505.1, from coordinate 136,533,624 downwards.
ATCCTTTCTCCAAACCTTCTTGTAGAAAGGATAGAATCTTAGGAATTTTTATCTTGTTCCATGGGAATCCTTTAGATTCACACCAACAGATATATTTTTTCCATATCTTATGGTAAATTTTTCTAGTTACAGGCTTTCTAGCCTGAATCAGAGTATCTATTACAGAATCTGACAACCCACGCTTTGATAAAATCAAGCGTTCAATCTCCAAGCAGTCAGTTGGAGGGAAACCAGATTCGGATGTACGAATGGACCTTGAACAAGAAGGTCCTGTCTCAAAGGTAGCTTCCATGGTGGAGCCGATGACATATTCACCAGGTCTGCATACCAAGTCCTGCGTGGCCACGCAGGAGCTATCAAGATCACCGAGGCCCTCTCCTGATTGATCCTGGCTACCAGCCTGGGAATGAGAGGAAACGGTGGGAATACATAAGCTAGGTTGAAGGTCCAAGGTGCTACTAGTGCATCTACTAGAGTCGCCTTGGGATCCCTGGATCTGGACCCGTAACAAGGAACCTTGAAGTTCTGACGAGAGGCCATCAGATCCATGTCTGGAATGCCCCATAATTGAGTTATTTGGGCAAAGATTTCCGGATGGAGTTCCCACTCCCCCGGATGGAAGGTCTGACGACTCAGAAAATCCGCTTCCCAATTTTCCACTCCTGGGATGTGGATTGCAGACAAGTGGCAGGAGTGATCCTCCGCCCATTGAATTATCTTGGTCACTTCCTCCATCGCCAGGGAACTCCTTGTTCCCCCCTGATGGTTGATATATGCAACAGTCGTCATGTTGTCTGATTGAAACCTTATGAATTTGGCCTTTGCTAGATGAGGCCAAGCTTTGAGAGCATTGAATATCGCTCTCAGTTCCAGAATGTTTATCGGGAGAAGAGATTCTTCCCGAGACCATAGACCCTGAGCTTTCAGGGGTTCCCAGACCGCGCCCCAGCCCACCAGACTGGCGTCGGTCGTGACAATGACCCACTCTGCTCTGCCGAAGCTCATTCCCTGTGACAGATTGTCCAGAATCAGCCACCAACGGAGTGAATCTCTGGTCCTTTGATCTACTTGAATCGTCGGAGACAAGTCTGTATAATCCCCATTCCACTGTCTGAGCATGCACAGTTGTAATGGTCTTAGATGAATTCGTGCAAAAGGAACTATGTCCATTGCTGCAACCATCAATCCTATTACTTCCATGCACTGCGCTATGGAAGGATGAAGAACAGAATGAAGTACTTGACAAGAGCTTAGAAGTTTTGATTTTCTGACCTCTGTCAGAAAAATCCTCATTTCTAAGGAGTCTATTATTGTTCCCAAGAAGGGAACTCTTGTTGACGGGGACAGAGAACTTTTTTCTATGTTCACTTTCCATCCGTGAGATCTGAGAAAGGCTAGGACGATGTCCGTATGAGCCTTTGCTTTTGACAGAGACGACGCTTGAATCAGGATGTCGTCCAAGTACGGTACTACTGCAATGCCCCTTGGTCTTAGAACCGCTAGAAGGGACCCTAGTACCTTTGTGAAAATTCTCGGAGCAGTGGCTAATCCGAATGGAAGTGCCACAAACTGGTAATGCTTGTCCAGAAAAGCGAACCTTAGGAACTGATGATGTTCCTTGTGGATAGGAATATGTAGGTACGCATCCTTTAAATCCACCGTGGTCATAAATTGACCTTCCTGGATGGTAGGAAGGATCGTTCGAATGGTTTCCATTTTGAACGATGGAACCCTGAGAAATTTGTTTAAGATCTTGAGATCTAAAATTGGTCTGAATGTTCCCTCTTTTTTGGGAACTATGAACAGGTTGGAGTAAAACCCCATCCCTTGTTCTCCTATTGGAACTGGATGAATTACTCCCATCTTTAACAGGTCTTCTACACAATGTAAGAATGCCTGTCTTTTTATTTGGTTTGAAGATAATTGAGACCTGTGGAACCTTCCCCTTGGGGGTAGTTCCTTGAATTCCAGGAGATAACCCTGAGAAACTATTTCTAGTGCCCAAGGATCCTGAACATCTCTTGCCCAGGCCTGAGCAAAGAGAGAAAGTCTGCCCCCCACCAGATCCGGTCCCGGATCGGGGGCCATCCCTTCATGCTGTTTTGGTAGCAGCGGCAGGCTTCTTGGCCTGCTTACCCTTGTTCCAGCCTTGCATCGGTCTCCAGGCTGGTTTGGGTTGAGAAGTATTACCCTCTTGCTTAGAGGATGTAGAATTAGAGGCTGGTCCGTTTCTGCGAAAGGGACGAAAATTAGGCTTATTTTTAGCCTTAAAAGACCTATCCTGAGGAAGGGCGTGGCCCTTTCCCCCGGTGATGTCTGAAATAATCTCTTTCAAATCAGGACCAAACAGTGTTTTACCCTTGAAAGGGATGTTAAGCAATTTTGTCTTGGAAGACACATCCGCTGACCAAGACTTTAGCCAAAGCGCTCTGCGCGCCACGATAGCAAACCCTGAAATTTTCGCCGCTAATCTAGCTAATTGCAAAGCGGCATCTAAAATAAAAGAGTTAGCCAATTTAAGTGCTTGAACTCTGTCCATAACCTCCTCATACGAAGATTCTTTATTGAGCGACTTTTCTAGTTCTTCGAACCAGAAACACGCTGCCGTAGTGACAGGAACAATGCATGAAATTGGTTGTAGAAGGTAACCTTGCTGAACAAACATCTTTTTAAGCAAACCCTCTAATTTTTTATCCATAGGATCTTTGAAAGCACAACTATCTTCTATGGGAATAGTAGTGCGTTTGTTTAGAGTAGAGACCGCCCCCTCGACCTTGGGGACTGTCTGCCATAAGTCCTTTCTGGGGTCGACTATAGGAAATAATTTCTTAAATATAGGGGGAGGAACAAAAGGTATGCCGGGCCTTTCCCACTCCTTATTTACTATGTCCGCCACCCGCTTGGGTATAGGAAAAGCATCAGGGGGCACCGGAACCTCTAGGAACTTGTCCATCTTACATAATTTCTCTGGAATGACCAAATTGTCACAATCATCCAGAGTAGATAATACCTCCTTAAGCAGTGCGCGGAGATGTTCTAATTTAAATTTAAATGTTACAACATCAGGTTCAGCTTGTTGAGAAATTTTTCCTGAATCTGAAATTTCTCCCTCAGACAAAACCTCCCTCCTGGCCCCTTCAGATTGGTGTGAGGGTATGTCAGAACCGTTATCATCAGCGTCCTCTTGCTCTTCAGTGTTTAAAACAGAGCAATCGCGCTTTCTCTGATAAGTAGGCATTTTAGATAAAATGTTTGCAATAGAATTATCCATAACAGCCGTTAATTGTTGCATGGTAATAAGTATTGGCGCACTAGATGTACTAGGGGCCTCTTGTGTGGGCAAAACTGGTGTAGACACAGAAGGGGATGATGCAGTACCATGCTTACTCCCCTCATTAGAGGAATCATCTTGGGCAATATTATTATCTGTGGCATCACTGTCCCTACTTTGTTTGGACACTATGTCACAATTATCACATATATTTAAATGGGGAGAAACCTTGGCTTTCATACATATAGAACATCGCTTATCTGATGGTTCAGACATGTTAAACAGGCTTAAACTTGTCAACAAAGCACAAAAAACGTTTTAAAATAAAACCGTTACTGTCACTTTAAATTTTAAACAGAACACACTTTATTACTGAATGTGCGAAAAAGCATGAAGGAATTGTTCAAAATTCACCAAAATTTCACCACAGTGTCTTAAAGCCTTAAAAGTATTGCACACCAAATTTGAAAGCTTTAACCCTTAAAATAACGGAACCGGAGCCGTTTTTACATTTAACCCCTATACAGTCCCAGGTATCTGCTTTGCTGAGACCCAACCAAGCCCAGAGGGGAATACGATACCAAATGACGCCTTCTATAAGCTTTTTCAGTGGTTCTTAGCTCCTCACACATGCATCTGCATGCCTTGCTTTCCAAAAACAACTGCGCATTAGTGGCGCGAAAATGAGGCTCTGCCTATGACTAGAAAAGGCCCCCATCTGAAAAAGGTGTCCATACAGTGCCTGCCGTTTTTTTAACAACAATCCCCAAGATTATAATAACTATTAAGAGTTATAATCTGCCAAATATGCTTAGCAAAGTAATCGTTTTAGCCCAGAAAAATGTCTACCAGTTTTTTAAAGCCCTTATAAAGCCCTTTATTCTTATACTTAATCTAAGAAAATGGCTTACCGGTCCCCATAGGGGAAATGACAGCCTTCCAGCATTACAAAGTCTTGTTAGAAATGTGGCCAGTCATACCTCAGGCAGAAAAGTCTGCCAACTGCTTCCCCCAACTGAAGTTACTTCATCTCAACAGTCCTGTGTGGAAACAGCAATCGATTTTAGTAACGTCTGCTAAAATCATCTTGCTCTTACAAACAGAAATCTTCATCTCTTTTCTGTTTCAGAGTAAATAGTACATACCAGCACTATTTTAAAATAACAAACACTTGATTGAAGGATAAAAACTACATTTAAACACCAAAAAACTCTTAGCCATCTCCGTGGAGATGTTGCCTGTGCAACGGCAAAGAGAATGACTGGGGTAGGCGGAGCCTAGGAGGGATCATGTGACCAGCTTTGCTGGGCTCTTTGCCATTTCCTGTTGGGGAAGAGAATATCCCACAAGTAAGGATGACGCCGTGGACCGGACACACCTATGTTGGAGAAAATCTTTCAGTGTTCATTCCAGGAACTTTTTAAATGGGTGCCCCACCCGCCTGGCTGATTTTACGGACCACCTGGCTAAAATTTAAAGGGACAGTCTACTCCGATTTTTTTTTATTGTTTAAAAAAGATAATCACTATTACCCTTTCTCCAGTTTTGCATAACCAGCACGATTATATTAATACACTTTTTACCTCTGTGATTACCATGTATCTAAACCTCTGTAAACTGCCCCTTATCTCAGTTCTTTTGACAGACATGCATTTTAGCCAATCAGTGCTAACTTCACGGGAGTGAGCACAATGCTATCTATATGGCACACAAACTAGCATTGTCTAGCTGTGAAAAACTGTCAAGAGGCAGCTTCAAAGGCTAAGAAATTAGCATATGAGCCTACCTAGGTTTAGCTTTCAACAAAGAATACCAAGAGGACAAAGCAAATGTAATGATAATAAGTAAATTGGAAAGTTGTTTAAATTTCCCGATCTAAATAAGTTTTTTTTTTTTTAGCATTATTATCTAATATTTATCTAATTATTATCTAATATTTGAATTAAATGCTTATTGCACAAATTATCATTAAATAAATGTATGTTAAATTATGCAATTAATTTGTGCTTTGGATAGCAGATTTTTTTTTTATCATTTTGCAAAGTGTTTCACTGCTCCCATACAGCTACCTCATAATGCCACTGAGAAGCAACATTTTCAATGGAGAACAGAGTCTTCTATTAACGAACAATACATATGTAGTAAAAAAAAAAAAAATTAGTCAAAAGAAAGGTCTCACCTGTCTATCATCTCCTGAGGTCCTTGGTCCATGCCCATTCCTTCCCTCTCCAACATGACTGCATCAAGGAAAGCATCTTCCCAAAACTGCATCTGGTCCCATAGAGTGGATCGTTCCTTACCTAGAAGATATTCAGACTTCAGAGCACACAGGGCCTGTTTTTAGCATGTACACAAAGATTAAAGGGACGTGAAACACTATTGTTTTCTTTTGTGATTCAGATAGAGCATGTGATTTTAAACAACTTTCCAATTGACTTCTATTAATTTGTTCTCTTGATATAATTTGTTGAAAATGATACCTAGGTAGGCTCTTCCGCTGCCGATTGTTGGCTGCACATATGTGCCTCATCTTATTGGCTCACCCAATGCATTAACTAGTCCCCAGTAATGCATTGCTGCTTCTTTAACAAAGGATAGCAAGAGAATGAAACAAATTAGATAATAGTAAACTAGAAAGTCGTTTAAAATTGTATTCACTATCTGAAACATGAAAGAAAAAATATGGGTTTAATAACTATATTTAATGCACAAACATATAGCAAACATCTAAACACACATAAGGCAGTTTAAAAATGATGCTTTAAACACACAAAAGCTTACACTTTAATAGTAAAAATAAGACCTAATGAAGTAGGATGTTGTATGCAACTGCCCATACTGCTTGAATATGCATGAACTGATAAGAGAAAGAGTGTCTACAATCCAGCTAGATTCCAATATAATTATACTAAGGAATCGTATGCACTGAATGGCCTGGTGTGATTTTGTATTCACACCTCTCAGGATTAGTGGATATAATAGTTCAAAATTATAGCATTCTGGCTCTGCAGGTTCAACAATTTACAGTCTAATAATATCCTGATTTATGCACTGGTCTCTGTAACTGTATTAAATCTGACAAAGTGCACCGCCGTGAGCACTCAAGCACAAAAACTACCTTATGACAGATGTATTTTGTAGGGAACATTCGCTATTAAATCTACTGTCTGCTCGTTTCTGAACAATCACTTGTAGACGTTAATTTGAAACATTTATCTTTTTCCTTAACTAAAATGGCTTAATAATAACCCTTGTGATATTAGTTGTTTGGAAGAGCACCGCCCTACATCTCTCGCTGCTAATTTCATTGCAGCTGTTCAAACAGTAGAGAACAATTTGTGAAACTGAAATGCATGTGAACTTCCATACAATCAAATGGATTTTCTACAAATGTATGTCTAACTCTCTATATGCAAACACACAGGGCTGGAAATGTCCACTAGTCCTAAACAAGTAAGCAAAAAAAAAAATCTAATCTTTAACACTAAGTGGACTGGTAAATTTTTCCCTTTGAACTAGTAGCTTTGGCCCATGACTAGCAAATAATAGTGATAGGTTTCCACTCCTGCAAATACATGTATATAATGCACTCACTTGTTTAAATTCTGAGTATACCCCAGAGTGCAGCGTTTTGAGCTATGAACCGCCACCTGGTACAGATAAGGGTAAGCTTCCGCTTATTTGTGCAAGCACCCTCCTTTTGGGTAAAAGGTACGTTCCTTAGAGTGCTGTTTCACTATTAAGCAATCCACATTTTATGTTTTCATGAAAGTCAGGAATGGCCACCTGGCAGCCCCACATATGGCCCTCTACACTAGTTTTATAGCCCATGGAAAAAAGCAAACCAAGAATTTGTGCTGTCGTTTTTGTGGCTCCAGGAAAAAGCAGAACTACATATTTGTGCTTTGGGCGGCTGCAATTAAAAGAGCCCCCCGGGGAGGGGTGAACAGCAGAGAGTGTACCCTGCAACCTGACACTGTGCCACTAGACAATTTTAGGAAATATATTTTTTGTGTGTTTAATAGCTGTGCGTTGTCCCTAAAAGGACGTGAAAGCCAGCATTTTTCTTTCATAATTCTGATACAGCGTACAATTCTATTTACTTCAATTTTCAAATTGGCATGGTATTCTTCATTGAAGAGCATATATAGGTAGGTAACATGCACATGTCTGAAGCACTATAGGCTGCTAAAAGTGTTATACATTTTTTGAGCACTAGATGGCAACAGTGTAACACTGTTAAAAGCATTCTTGAAAAACTGCCCCAATACAGTGCACGAGACATGTGCATGCTCCTGAGGCAACTCACCTGTTTTTCAACAAAGCATACCAAGAGAACAAAAAAATGTGATAAGTAAATTGGAATAAATATCACTTAAATTATGAAAGTGGTCACAGCAGATTATACTGGGCTCTAGAAATGTATCCAAATGCGATTAGATTTGATACTTTAATTTCTTATTGTGCTGTAGAATTGTAAGATCATAAACAAAAAATATTAATGACAATTGAACTGTGTCATATTTACTATGAATATTATATATAGTTTTAAAGGGATATGAAAGACACAAATTCCCATGCTTACGCTAGAGCATGCAATTTTAAGAGACGTTCAATTTACTTTTATTTACGTTGTTCTCTTATGCTCAGGATCAGCAATGCATTACAGGAAGCTATCTAGTGGCTATATCAGTATTCTCCCCTGGACTTATTTAAAAGGGACACTAAAGTCAAAATTAAACTTATGATTCAGACAGAGCATACAATTTTAAGCAACTTTCTAATTTACTCCTATTATCAATTTTTCTTCCTTCTCTTTGTATCTTTATTTGAAGATCAGGAATGTAAAGCTTACAAGCCGGTCCATTTTTTATTTAGAACCTGGGTTGCACTTGCTTATTGTTGGCTAAATGTAGCCACCAATCAGCAAGCACTAGCCAGGGTGCTGAACTTAGCTTACATTCACACCATGAGAACAAAGAAAAATTGCTAATAGGAGTAAATTAGAAAGCTGTTTAAAATTGCCTGCTCTATCCGAATCATAAAAGAAAAAATGTGGGTTTAATATCCCTTTGGGTAGACCACATGGTTTATTTAACAAACCAATCTGCAAAAATGTAAGTCAATATTAAAGGTATAGAATGGGTAAAAAAAATGTGCATGGGAGCATTTCAAAGTAAAATAGAAGCAATTTTTTCAATATGCATCCATTAGCAAAACTGTTTCTAGTAAAAGGTGTTACTGTTTTTCTGCAGCATATGCACATATACTGTGAGGGCCCGTGCACAATTATTGAAACACCACACCTTCTCAGAGAGCTGGCTGTGGCGTGTATTGCTTCTGAAGACCTAATTTGTGTCATACAAGCTACTGCTGACCCTCTGAGCAGGTGTAGTGTCTAAATACTGGTGCACAGGCCCTCACAGGATATCTGCGTATGTCACAGAAATGCACCCATTCACATCTCTTTTTTTCTTTTAACCAGCTGTATTGGAATAAGAGATCAGCATTAAAGCATACTTAGGTATACAAAGCATAATATATTAATCCGCTCAGATTTAGATACAGTTTGGGTAACTTGTTATTTTAACAGTAGACAAAACATATACATAAATCGAGTGGTACAATAAAACCATCCAGTGTCCCAAATTGTAAGAGAGAGAAATAAGAGTAAGAAAAATAATGTTTATTAGATATTAGAGAGTAATGTGAATCTTATTTGCTTCTACTAGGTGTTAGGCCAAGGTGTAATATCCTTATATCCTTGATTTAAGCGTAAAGTTGTAACAAATATCCTTGATTTAAGCGTAAAGTTGTAACAAATATCCTTGATTTAAGCGTAAAGTTGTAACAAATATCCTTGATTTAAGCGTAAAGTTGTAACAAATATCCTTGATTTAAGCGTAAAGTTGTAACAAATATCCTTGATTTAAGCGTAAAGTTGTAACAAGTTTGCCAAGGGCACATTTCTTTTTTTGACCATTCTATTCTATTCTATTAGCTAGTATTAAAGTTAAGGTTTGCTGCACATATCAAAAAATCAATTTATGTTAAAGGGCCATGACACCCAAACCCTTTCTTTGATAATTCAGAGAGAGTGTGTAATTTAAAGCAACTTTCAAATTTACTTCTATTATCTATTATTTTCCGTTCTCTTAGTATTCTTTGTTGAAAAGCATACCTAAGTAGGCTCAGAAGCTGCTGATTGGTGGCTGCACATATATATCTCCTGTTATTGGCTCATTTATGTGCATTGCTGTTTCTTCAACAAAGGATATTAAGAGGAAAGAAGCAAATTAGATACATTAAGTACAATGGAAAGTTGTTTAAAATTGAATGCGCTATCTGAATCATAAAAGAACAAATTTGGCTTTCATGTTCCTTTAACTTATGCAATTAATTTGTGCTTTGGATAGTTTAGAAATAACAGAAAATGTTATAATATTGCAAAAGTATTACACGGCTACTTTATTACACCCCTGGCTGGAAACATTTTCTGTGGAGAACACGGTACACACATAAGCCTATTGTCATTGGTTCACCATATGTGCTCAGCTAGGCCCCGGTAGTACACGGCTTTGGAGCCGATTGTAACAATGTATTTAACCCCTTTGCTGGAGAATAAACACACAGTTATGAGCAAGCAACACATTAGATTGTTTTCTTTTTGTACTTTCCCTTTAAACATTCAGTTATAATGGTCACATGCTGTTCTAATAGAAAGCATACAAGATGGTACTAAACTACAAGCAAGTTCTGCTATCTTTAATAACAAACATATGCAAGTCTAACACCATGCCACAAATTCAGGCTTTAAAGAGACCTAAAACCCAAACATTTTCTTTCATGATTTAGATAAAGCATACATTTGTAAAAAAAAAATTATAATTTACTTCTATATCAATTGTGCTTTATTCTCTTGGTATTCTTTATTAAAGAGCAGAAATGCACTACTGGGAAGTAGCTAAACACATTGGTAAGCCAATCACAAGAGGCATATATGTGCAGACACCACTCAGCAGCTAGCTCCCAGTTACTGACCCAATCTAGATATGCTTTTCAACAAAGTATACTAAAAGAATGAAGCAAATTACATAAAAGAAGTACATTGAAAAGAAGTATGCTCTACCTAAATCATGAAAGAAAAAATTTGTGTTTCATGTCCCTTTAATCTCCACCTCATGTCTGAGAAGGAAGAGAGAAATTTAAAAACGTAAAGCACAACGAGACAGACCTAAGGAGACAGCATGCAAGCTACAGGAAAGCCTAGGTCTTTCCTGCATATTAAATGGAATCACAAGCAAGCAAATAACAACCACACAGACAGCATGCCAGCATCACTAGATAGGAAACTGTGCATATTACTCAGTGAGAAGGTTTCCATGGCTGCATCTTCAAGCTGATCCCAGACGGAGCCCTTATCTCTTCCTGTGTACAGCCAGCCCACAACACAAGGCAGCATGAGAAATAGAAAGAAGGGCGACAGAAATAGATGCGGCAAGGATAAGATTCACATAATTATAGAGCCAGGGTGAAAATGAGTGACCACAATGTGAGGGCCAGGATGAAAAAAACGTTACTAAAGGAAGAGGGTAGGGGCCACCATGGAGAGATGTGGCTGGTAGTAGGGGCAAGCATGGGATGACTAAGGGAAGGGTTGGGGAGAACCTCTCAAAAAGGGTGATAGAGAAGGGGACAATGAGGGAAGACCAGGGTAGGAGCAGGAAGGATGTGTGAGGAAAATGAAAATTGCGTTATTACACCAAGATTAGTCAAGGAGCATTACCCTGCAAAAAAAACTTGGAATGGTGCACAGGGATGGTCAATATTGTGAATGAATGTAGTTGTGGGCTCCCATGCGTTTATCACATATCTGGACCTGACCAGATTTAAAAAACATAAAATTATGCTTACCTGATAATTTCCTTTTCTTCTGATGGAAAGAGTCCACCGCTGCATTCATTTCTTTTGGGAAATAAGAACCTGGCCAACAGGAGGAGGCAAAGACAACCCAGCCAAAGGCTTAAATACTCCTCCCACTTCCCTCATCCCCCAGTCATTCTGCCGAGGAACAAGTAACAGTAGAAGAAATATCAGGGTGAAAGGTGCCAGAAGAATATAAGGACGCCCCACATAAAATTACGGGTGGTGAGCTGTGGACTCTTTCCATCAGAAGAAAAGGAAATTATCAGGTAAGCATAATTTATGTTTTTCTTCTTAAATGGAAAGAGTCCACAGCTGCATTCATTACTTTTGGGAAAACAATACCCAAGCTATAGAGGACACTGAATGTCAAGACGGGAGGGCACAATAGGCGGCCCATACTGAGGGTACCAGGCCTGAACCTCTAACCAATAAAAAACCCCGCTTCATACGAAGCCGAGAAAACTTTAAGAGGAAAAGCCCCGATGACACTGACTCACAGTTAGTCCAGAAGCCAAACTAGAGACCGCAAACAGACTCGACTGAGCCAACAGTCCGCCAGGAGACACCGTCGCCCAACAAACGGTTCCCGACCGCTCATTTCCACAAATTGAGAAACCAGCCGAAACCCCCAAGGGAACAATGCAAAAGAGAACCAAGGAAACCGAAATGTCCCCTAATACAAAAAAAGAACACCTCCACGAGTGAGCCCAGCTCACAGAGACCCAAAAGGGCCCAAACAGGGAAAAGGAGGCCACGCCTATACCAAGCAAAACCCGGGATAAGAACAGGCACAGAGACAGAACAGACGTCTGCCCAACATCCTGCAAGCACGGAATGCAACTGAAGAGGCAAAGTCCTCCCAGTGTCTGACCATAGAATACCAAAGCATTCGACCATGAAAAAGTGTGTAATACCCCCAGGTTAAAAAACCCTAAGTTTGAGAACATAGAGTCCATAACAGGACGACACAGAGGGTACTTGTGAGGAAGAAGAAGCAGTCAAGCAAGAAACAGACCGCAAAAGCAACCCCCAGGCAGAGGGCACGCTCCAGGCAACCAAAGTCGCCGGACCTACACACAGGTCCCTAAAAAGGGGAACACAAAACCTCAATCGAGGCCCCCTGAGAAGGAGAGTATACCCTCAGAACCCGAATGAAGAGTAAACCCTCTTCTGAAATCAATGGAGCAAGTTGAAAAGAAAATCTATACCCTAGCAGACTAAGCTAACAGGATAGACTCAACAAAGCTCACACATCCAGAGGAGACTGCGACCCGAACGCAGCTCCTTAGACCGCTTGGCCATCCTGACTTGCAGACCCACACCCAGCTCGATCAACCCAGTCTCAGGGATCCAAGACAGGGGAACAAAAAAATCCAGAAACAGGTACAGGAACTAGCGTAAGGATAGCACAGCCATCCCCACAGAGTACAAGTACAACCCGACTCTGAAAACAGACAAGGCCATAGACCTAAGGATCTATCAAAATAAAGGCCCAACAAGTCTGCTTGGAGCCAGCAAGACCCCAGGGGGAACCAATGCCACCTTTCCGCCTCCCATCCAGGAGAAGCCCCAAGCAAGGACTCCATCTCCATAGGGAGGAGAATATCCTCTAAAGAAAAGGGATGATGCCGGAAGGGCAACAACTGTCCTCAAGGTCCGAAGCCACCGGCTAATGGGAAGAGAAATTCCCAAACACAGATGTCCTAGAAAAGGACCCCCCTAAAAGTAGCTTGCCAAGCAGAGGCACAGCCAACCCATTCGCCTGCAGAGCAGGGATCCACGGGAACACTGGCAAGATGACCAGGGGAATGCCACCCTAAGGCGCACCAGAAATTTGATATCCAACTCCAGAAGCTGGGTATGAACCAACCACCCTTGAGGCTCAAGCCACATGGCTAACCACCAGATGAAATGGGCTACTCTGTGGCAAAGAGTATAAAATACTCAGAAAACCTGGCCAACCATTACAAGGTTAGGTATATGGAGCAAGGACATTATCCCAAGTTCCCACTACAGTGGAACACCCCGAACAGCCCCGAGAACCAAGATTCCAAAACCACCCTAGACTGGGTCAGGAAAAAGGCCAAGCGAAGCTTCAGCAACCGGAAGTCTCAGGGAGAAAAAGAGGCCCAGGCACCTAATAGTTCAGGAAAAACTTACCCTAGAACTAAACACCCCAACTGGCCAAAAAGCCAGACACAAGGGTATGGGCATGCATATCCAAAGAATCCAGATAGCGAGAAGAACTCTAAAGCCCCAACCAAAGGAAGGAACCATCCCTAGCTAAAGTCTAACACTCCAAGGAGCAAGGCTAGAAGTCGTATGAAGATACTTCTCAGAGCCTAAGGACAACCAAGGGATACCTCGAGGTCAAAAAATTCCTACTAGCAGGACTAGTCTCCGTATCACGTCCGCACAAGCAGAGGACACAAGGAAGAAAAAGGCACTAAGCCAACCCAGCTCCGGAAAACCCAGAGGGAACAACCATTACCCGGAAACACAGATACCTAAAAGGAGATCCAACTCACCCGGAGACAATAGAAGACCCATAGGTCTCTTATAACTCAGACAGACAGTACTGCTCAAAAAGTAAGAGCCGCAGATACACTACAAACAGCTTACGTGTACACCTGAAAGGTGGCAAGAGCTGCAACTGGTTTCAAACTGCAAACCTTCCGCATGCTAGACAGCTATCCTATAAAAGGTGTTGGATCAAGCACAAAAGGACAATCAAAAGGCCTACAAAAAATGAAGGCCAAACCGCTCAACTGCAGTTAGGGGCATTAAGCCCTCCCACCCTCCACCACATGGGGAGGAAAACTCTAAGTTCTGATGAAATCAGATGTCAGATAGAGTGACGCAGCGGAAAACTCCCCTGCCTGACCATCTATGACTGAAGGCTATAAGGACTGAATAATCCCTCCCACCTCACGGACCCACAGGTCCTCTCGAATGCTTAGTTGAACATGAAAAACAATGATAACCAGAGGACTCTGCTCGTCTACCGAACCAGCCAAGCAGAACAGCGCCACGTGTCTGAACAGTCGCAAGACCGAACAAACCCGACAAGACCAGCCTGCACCTAGGATCCAAATCCGGCAAGCTACATAAATTCTCCCTCATAGGGGAAAAAACAGAAAACAGACATTTTTAACATAGGACTTAACATGTCCAAAACAACTTCCGAAGAAGTAATAAAGAGTATAAATCCCAGAAGGTTCCCAAAGGAAACAAAAACAAATAAAAAGACATTCTATAATCGGATATAAATAAAACATAAGACAACCCGGAGGTTAACGCCCAAAAAGATACAGGTCTACCCGCAGGACCAGCCAAAACGGAGCCCCATCTTTCAAAACTGGGAAAGATCTCAAACAAAATGACAATCAGGAGATTACTTCATCCCCAAATTTCTAATGAGGTGCCCCATTCGAATTAGCAGACTGAAAATCTCTGTATCTGGTAACGATAGGGTCATTCAATAACTGAAAAACATATCTGAGCAATACGCAAAGGCGCACAATCCTGTAACGAAAGGCACAACACTCAGGGACAGTTGCACCCGCGGGGAACTGTAGAGGCCCTCCCCAAGGCGGAAGGCCCAGGAGAATAGGGCACAAGCACATTCTCAAATAAACGTCTGGACTCAGCAGACTAACAATCGCCAACATTATGTGGAAGCAAAAATATACTGCAACCTCCGGGGGGGAACACGCCACCCTGCATGGAGGAATCAGAAACTGGGTCACCCACATGTGTAGAAGTATGAATTGGTAGGGAACTCGCCTATCGGAGGACAGAACCCCCAGAGGCGGATGGCTCAGCAGTCCCTTGATTCCCCAAGCCCGAGGAACCAGGCGCTCTGAAATGGCATACAGAACAAAACTGGTTGACATGTGTCAACAAGGTCAATCCGGATTCGTCACTGGACACAGAATCTGAAATCAAAATAGTCTTAGTATCAAAATCCTCTATAATTGAATCTGAAATTAGCACAGTCTCAGCATCAGAATCTTCCATAACTGGATAAAGTATATATAAATATGGACTAAAGTAGTAAAAACAAAAACGGCACCTGACACCCCCAATGGCTGGGGCTCTCACCACCTCCTATGACCACACAGTCGGGAATGCGGAAATAGAAAACAGAACGGAACGACGCCCGAACACAAGGTGAACTGTACAGTCCGACGCCCGAACACAAGGTGAACCGTACAGTCAAAAAAAGTGCGCCCAACCAAAAGGCTGCGTCACTTCCAAAGGCCTCAATGTTCCAAACCACGAGCCTATAAACATCACACATAAGCAGGTTGAATCACATAACAAACATCCATAACCCCCCTCAGGAGCTATTAACCCTCGATTCCAAGATACTACAAGAGACTCACTGAAACCCTTTGATAAGTTAGACCCGCACGGTGGTATCCTCTCGGGAAAACATTCACATTACAGTACATTGTTGAAGAAGTAAAATGAAACGATCTTCCCGGAATCTACGGCGTGGAACAGGAACACAGCCTTTCAAGTGTGATGGATAGTAGCATCACCTCCGCCATGGACTTGAGAGAAGAAAGTAGGCAGCGGAGCGAAGCTCGGCAACACCGATTGCTTGAGGAGCTGTTAATCTGAGTCGGGATGGTTTCGCAGAAAGACTCTCCCCTGCATCTCCGGACTCTAACATTCATCCAAGCCCTCACTGAGAGACTGACAGGACTACTTAAAACTCCTGTCCCATGCCGAAGAGTACTACCTACCATAAGAGACAAAAAACAAAAATTAAAAATTCTGACACTTCTCTGACAACCTCCTGGGACAAAAGGCAAAGAATGACTTGGTGATAAGAGGAGTGGGAGGAGTATTTAAGCCTTTGGCTGGGTTGTCTTTGCCTCCTCCTGGTAGCCAGGTTCTTATTTCCCAAAAGTAATGAATGCAGCTGTGGACTCTTTCCATTTAAGAATAAAAGGGTGTTATGTATCAGGGCAAAAGCATCCAGACAGTGAGAAAAAACATAATTTATGTAAGAACTTACCTGATAAATACATTTCTTTCATATTAGCAAGAGTCCATGAGCTAGTGACGTATGGGATATACATTCCTACCAGGAGGGGCAAAGTTTCCCAAACCTCAAAATGCCTATAAATACACCCCTCACCACACCCACAAATCAGTTTAACGAATAGCCAAGAAGTGGGGTGATAAGAAAAAAAGTGCGAAAGCATAAAAAATAAGGAATTGGAATAATTGTGCTTTATACGAAAAAATCATAACCAAAACAAAAAAAGGGTGGGCCTCATGGACTCTTGCTAATATGAAAGAAATGAATTTATCAAGTAAGTTCTTACATAAATTATGTTTTCTTTCATGTAATTAGCAAGAGTCACTGAGCTAGTGACGTATGGGATAATGAATACCCAAGATGTGGATCTTCCACGCAAGAGTCACAAGAGAGGGAGGGATAAAATAAAGACAGCCAATTCCGCTGAAAAATAATCCACACCCAAAACAAAGTTTAAATCTTATAATGAAAAAAACTGAAAATATAAGCAGAAGAATCAAACTGAAACAGCTGCCTGAAGTACTTTTCTACCAAAGACTGCTTCTGAGGAAGAAAACACATCAAAATGGTAGAATTTAGTAAAAGTATGCAAAGAAGACCAAGTTGCTGCTTTGCAAATCTGATCAACCGAAGCTTCATTCCTAAATGCCCAGGAAGTAGAGACTGACCTAGTTGAATGAGCTGTAATCCTTTGAGGCGGAGTTCTACCCGACTCAACATAAGCATGATGAATCAAAGACTTTAACCACTATGCCAAAGAAATGGCAGAAGCCTTCTGACCTTTCCTAGAACCAGAAAAGATAACAAATAGACTAGAAGTCTTTCGGAAATCTTTAGTAGCTTCAACATAATATTTCAAAGCTCTAACTACATCCAAAGAATGCAACAATCTTTCCTTAGAGTTCTTAGGATTAGGACACAATGAAGGAACTACAATCTCTCTACTAATGTTGTTAGAATTCACAACCTTAGGTAAAAATTTAAATGAAGTTCGCAAAACTGCCTTATCCTGATGAAAAATCAGAAAAGGAGACTCACAAGAAAGAGCAGATAATTCAGAAACTCTTCTAGCAGAAGAGATGGCCAAAACAAACAAGGGTATTGAGTAGGCGCTAGTCCATATCCCCATCACTTTCCTGGAACCGGAAAAGATAACAGACTAGAAGTCTTTCGAAAATCTTTAGTAGCTTCAACATAATATTTCAAAGCTCTAACTACATCCAAAGAATGCAACAATCTTTCCTTAGAATTCTTAGGATTAGGACACAATGAAGGAACCACAATTTCTCTACTAATGTTGTTAGAATTCACGTTAGGTAAAAATTTAAATGAAGTTCGCAACACCGCCTTATCCTGATGAAAAATCTGAAAAGGAGACTCACAAGAAAGAGCAGATAATTCAGAAACTCTTCTAGCAGAAGAGATGGCCAAAAGAAACAAAACTTTCCAAGAAAGTAATTTAATATCCAGCGAATGCATAGGTTCAAACGGAGAAGCTTGAAGAGCCCCCAGAAACAAATTCATACTCCAAGGAGAAGAGATTGACTTAATGACAGGTTTTATACGAACCAAAGCCTGTACAAAACAATGAATATCAGGAAGATTAGCAATCTTTCTGTGAAAAAGAACAGAAAGAGCAGAGATTTGTCCTTTCAAGGAACTTGCAGACAAACCTTTATCCAAACCATCCTGAAGAAACTGTAAAATTCTAGGAATTCTAAAAGAATGCCAGGAAAAATGATGAGAAGAACACCAAGAAATGTAAGTCTTCCAGACTCGATAATATATCTTCCTAGATACAGATTTACGAGCCTGTAACATAGTATTAATTACGGAGTCAGAGAAACCTCTATGACTGAGAATCAAGCGTTCAATCTCCATACCTTCAAATTTAATGATTTGAGATCCTGATGGAAAAAAGGACCTTGCGATAGAAGGTCTGGTCTTAACGGAAGAGTCCACGGTTGGCAAGTGGCCATCTGGACAAGATCTGCATACCAAAACCTGTGAGGCCATGCTGGAGCCACCAGCAGAACAGACGAACACTCCTTTAGAATCTTGGAAATCACTCTTGGAAGAAGAACTAGAGGCGGAAAGATATAGGCAGGATGATACTTCCAAGGAAGTGATAATGCATCCACTGCTTCCGCCTGAGGATCCCTGGATCTGGACAGATACCTGGGAAGCTTCTTGTTTAGATGAGAAGCCATCAGATCTATTTCTGGAAGTCCCCACAGTTGAACAATCTGAAGAAATACCTCTGGGTGAAGAGACCACTCGCCCGGATGTAATGTCTGGCGACTGAGATAATCCGCTTCCCAATTGTCTATACCTGGGATATGAACCGCAGAAATTAGACAGGAGCTGGATTCCGCCCAAACAAGTATTCGAGATACTTCTTTCATAGCCAGAGGACTGTGAGTCCCTCCTTGATGATTGACATATGCCACAGTTGTGACATTGTCCGTCTGAAAACAAATGAATGACTCTCTCTTTAGAAGAAGCCATGACTGAAGGGCTCTGAAAATCGCACGGTGTTCCAAAATGTTGATTGGTAATCTCGCCTCCTGAGATTCCCAAACCCCTTGTGCTGTCAGAGACACCCATACAGCTCCCCAACCTGTCAAACTTGCATCTGTTGAGATCACAGTCCAGGTCGGAAGAACAAAAGAAGCCCCCTGAACTAAACGATGGTGGTCTGTCCACCACGTCAGAGAGTGTCGTACGATCGGTTTTAAAGATATTAATTGCGATATCTTTGTATAATCCCTGCACCACTGGTTCAGCATACAGAGCTGAAGAGGTCGCATGTGAAAACGAGCAAAGGGGATCGCGTCCGATGCAGCAGTCATAAGACCTAGAATTTCCATGCATAAGGCTACCGAAGGGAATGATTGAGACTGAAGGTTTCGACAAGCTGAAACCAATTTCAGACGTCTTTTGTCCGTCAGTGACAGAGTCATGGACACTGAATCTATCTGGAAACCTAAAAAGGTTACCCTTGTCTGAGGAGTCAACGAACTCTTTGGTAAATTGATCCTCCAACCATGTTCTCAAAGAAACGATACAAGTTGATTCGTATGAGATTCTGCTAAAAGTGAAGACTGAGCAAGTACCAAGATATCGTCCAAATAAGGAAATACCACAATACCCTGTTCTCTGATTACAGATAGAAGGGCACCAAGAACCTTTGTAAAAATCCTTGGAGCTGTTGCTAGGCCAAACGGCAGAGCCACAAACTGGTAATGCTTGGCTAGGAAAGAGAATCTCAGAAACTGATAGTGATCTGGATGAATCGGAATATGCAGATATGCATCTTGTAAATCTATTGTGGACATAATGCCCTTGCTGAACAAAAGGCAGAATAGTCCTTATAGTTACCATTTTGAATGTTGGTATCCTTACATAACGATTCAATATTTTTAAATCCAGAACTGGTCTGAAGGAATCCTCCTTCTTTGGTACAATGAAGAGATTTGAGTAAAACCCCAGCCCCTGTTCCAGAACTGGAACTGGCACAATTACTCCAGCCAACTCTAGATCTGAAACACATTTCAGAAATGCTTGAGCCTTCACTGGATTTATTGGGACACGGGAAAGAAAAAATCTTCTTGCAGGAGGCCCTATCTTGAAGCCTATTCTGTACCCTTGTGAAACAATGTTCTGAATCCAAAGATTGTGAATCGAATTGATCCAAATTTCTTTGAAAAAACGTAATCTGCCCCCTACCAGCTGGGTTGGAATGAGGGCTGCACCTTCATGTGGACTTGGGAGCTGGCTTTGGCTTTCTAAAGGGCTTGGATTTATTCCAGACTGGAGATGGTTTCCAAACTGATACTGTTCCTGTAGGGGAAGGATCAGGCTTTCGTTCCTTATTATGACGAAAGGAACGAAAACGATTAGCGGACCTAAATTTACCTTTAGATTTTTTTATCCTGTGGTAAAAAAGTTCCTTTCCCCCCAGTAACAGTTGAAATAATGGAATCCAACTGTGAACCAAATAATTTATTACCCTGGAAAGAAAGGGAAAGCAAAGTTGACTTAGAAGACATATCAGCATTCCAAGTTTTAAGCCATAAAGCTCTTCTAGCTAAAATAGCTAAAGACATATACCTGACATCAACCCTAATGATATCAAAGATGGCATCACAAATAAAGTTATTAGCATGTTGAAGAAGATTAACAATGCTATGAGTATTATGATCTGTTACTTGTTGCGCTAAAGCTTCTAACCAAAAAGTTGAAGCTGCAGCAACATCCGCCAAAGATATAGCAGGTCTAAGAAGATTACCTGAACATAAGTAAGCTTTTCTTAGAAAGGATTCAATTTTCCTATCTAAAGGATCTTTAAAGGAGGTACTATCTGCCGTAGGAATAGTAGTACGTTTAGCAAGAGTAGAGATAGCCCCATCAACTTTAGGGATTTTGTCCCAAAACTCTAATCTGTCAGATGGCACA
The DNA here is from genome assembly GCF_027579735.1 of Bombina bombina. Lineage (NCBI taxonomy): Eukaryota > Metazoa > Chordata > Amphibia > Anura > Bombinatoridae > Bombina > Bombina bombina. The sequence goes on along the minus strand of NC_069505.1, from coordinate 136,512,913 downwards.
GGATATAATTGCTTAAACCGTTTAGAAGGAATAAATGAATTACCCAGATTATTCCATTCCCTGGAAATTACTTCAGAAATAGCATCAGGGACGGGAAAAACCTCCGGAATAACTGCAGGAGGTTTAAAAACCGTATTCAAACGTTTAGATTTAGTATCAAGAGGACCAGACTCCTCTATTTCTAATGCAATTAAGACTTCTTTAAGCAAAGAACGAATAAATTCCATTTTAAATAAATAAGAAGATTTATCAGGATCAATCTCTGAAACAGAACCTTCTGAACCAGAAAAATCAGTATCAGAAACAGAATCAAAATGATGATGTTCGTTTAAAAAGTCATCTGAAACATGAGAAGTTTTAAAAGACCTTTTACGTTTACTGGAAGGAGGAATAACAGACATAGCCTTCTTAATAGATTTAGAAACAAAATCTCTTATGTTAACAGGGACACCCTGAATATTAGATGTTGATGGAACAGCAACAGGTAATGGAACATTACTAAAGGAAATATTATCTGCATTAGAAAGTTTGTCATGACATTCATCACAAACAACAGCCGGAGAAACAGTTACCACAAGTTTACAACAAATACACTTAACTTTGGTAGATCCAGCATCAGGCAGCGATTTTCCAGAAGTAGCTTCTGATTCAGGGTCAAGCTGAGACATCTTGCAATATGTAATAGAAAAAACAACATATAAAGCAAAATTGATCAAATTCCTTAAATGACAGTTTCAGGAATGGGAAAAAATGCCAATGAACCAGCTTCTAGCAACCAGAAGCAAATAAATAATGAGACTTAAATATTGTGGAGACAATAATGACGCCCAAATTTTTTAGCGCCAAAAAAAAGACGCCCACATTAATTGGCGCCTAAATGCTTTTGGCGCCAAAAATGACGCCACATCCGGTAACGTCGACACTTTTGGCGCAAAAACGTCAAAAAAATTACGCAACTTCCGGCGACAAGTACGACGCCGGAAATGACCCGGAAAATTTTTGCACCAAAAAAGTCCGCGCCAAGAATGACACAATAAAATGAAGCATTTTCAGCCCCCGCGAGAAAAAAAAGTCAAATTTTAAGGTAAGAAAAATTGGTTTATTCATATGCATTTATCCCAAATATGAAACTGACTGTCTGAAATAAGGAACGTTGAACATCCTGAATCAAGGCAAATAAATGTTTAAACACATATATTTAGAACTTTATATAAAAGTGCCCAACCATAGCTTAGAGTGTCACAGAAAATAAGACTTACTTACCCCAGGACACTCATCTACATGTAGTAGAAAGCCAAACCAGTACTGAAACGAGAATCCGTAGAGGTAATGGTATATATAAGAGTATATCGTCGATCTGAAAAGGGAGGTAAGAGATGAATCTCTACGACCGATAACAGAGAACCTATGAAATAGACCCCGTAGAAGGAGATCATTGAATTCAAATAGGCAATACTCTCTTCACATCCCTCTGACATTCACTGCACACAGAGGAAAACCGGGCTCCAACCTGCTGCGGAGCGCATATCAACGTAGAATCTAGCACAAACTTACTTCACCACCTCCATGGGAGGCAAAGTTTGTAAAACTGATTTGTGGGTGTAGTGAGGGGTGTATTTATAGGCATTTTGAGGTTTGGGAAACTTTGCCCCTCCTGGTAGGAATGTATATCCCATACGTCACTAGCTCATGGACTCTTGCTAATTACATGAAAGAAATATGTTTATAAAACAAAACTTAAATACTTTTTTTTTGTCTATAGAATGAAACTTATTATGAGACCAGCAAATACAAACTGTTGACTAAAATTAATAACAACCGAAACGGAGGAGGGCGCCATCACAGCGCATAAATGTAGCAAACAATAAAAGTGTGAGTAACAATTTGGTTTATATTACTGGTTTCCAGATTGTTTGCCACATTTATGTGGTATGGTGGCGCCCTATTCCTTTTCTTTTAAACAAACTACTACCATGATGTTTTGGGGAGGCTCTGCCTTTAGTGAGAGCTAGCATGCCCGTTTATACAAGGAATCTACAAAAAAAGACTTAACATTTCTTCTGTAAGACTATTTGGTCTCTTATTTTTAGCTAGTGCCTTCTCCCACGATTTGAGTTTGACCTATTTTCTAATTTTTGTTTATAACTCAAAGTAAACATCTTACCCAAAAGTCCTTCATAAAGATAAATGCGCTGGCTGAGATCTGGTTGAGGACGTACTGGGCTGATATTATTATCCCTCTCTCCTGGACGCAACATTTGAGGCTTCCCCTGACATGGTCAAAACACAAAGAAAAAATACAGCACAGACATCAGCATCATATAAAACAGTTAAAGGGACATGAAACCCAAAATGTTTCTTTCATGATTCTGACAGACAATACGATTTTAAACAACATTCCAATTTACTTTGAATGATAATTTCCTTTATTCTTTAGATATCCTTTGCTGAAGAAATTAGCAATGCACATGGGTGAGCCAATCACACAAGGCATTTATGTGCAGCCACCAATCAGCAGCTATTGAGCCTATTTAGATATGTTTTTTAACAAAGGATAGCATTAGAATGAAGCAAATTAGATAATAGAAGTAAAATCAAAAGTGGTTTAAAACTGAATAAATGAGTTTGGGTTTCATGTCCCTTTAAATATCTCTACAGAGTGCTCATTTTTAAAGTGATTATGTTTAAAGTAAGAAGAGAAATATCTACTTGTAGTTTCTAGGTACAATATCAGTCATTAAAGACAGAGTTTGTTTTGTTAAACAGAAGCATAACAAATATATGATATGATTTTAGTAAAAACAAATGCACTATTGCAATATGATTATACTTTTAACAAATATTATGCCACTAAAATAAGCGGATGTGGGACAGACTTTGATGGACAATATGCTACAGGGGTCACAAGAGACAGGTATCACGTACACAGCACTGCATTCATCATCCTTACAAATATGGCTCCGGTGTTAGAGCTCATCTGAATTTCACTGTCAGACAGAGCCCCACTGGATCCTGAGAGTTGCCCCCCACCTGCTCCTCCCAGGGGGTCTCCTGCATTGCTGCTCAGATCACTATCTGCTCCCAAAGTCTCGCCTGAGCTGTTACTCACCTGCAGGAAGAGATTCTTTGTTATAGAATAGAGATGTCCAACCCAAGGACTGGGAACTACAATACAGCTCTCCAGTGTGTTTATCTGAGCCCTTTCACCCATGTCAGACTTCTCAACTACATGCTTCTTTCTTACCTTCTCTGCTGCATTATATTTACTAGTGTGAATATGAATATATATATATATATATATATATATATATATATATATATATATATATATACACACACACACTCAAAAATGTCAAGCCCTAAACTACTAGCCAGGCCAAAGAAAAATGTTTTTATAATTATCTCATCTATATTTATCCACTACCCCCTCTCTTCTCTATCAGGCCATATCTTCTCTTTACATACTCTCTCTTCACTCTCCACCCCTCTTACTTAAAGGGATAGTCAAGTCCAAATAGGGCCAAATAGGGCATGCAATTTTAAACAACTTTCCAATTTTCTTTTATCACACATTTTGCTTTGTTCTTTTGGTATTCTTAGTTGAAAGCTAAACCTAGGAAGGCTCAAATGATAATGTCTAAGCCCTTGAAGGCCGCCTCTTATCAAATGCTTTTTGATTTGCTTTTCACAACAGGAGTGAGCTAGTTCATGTAAACCATATAGATAACATTGTGATCATGCCCGTGAATTGTGGCAGACACTGCACTAATTGGCTAAAATGAAAGTCAATAGATAATAAATAAAATGTCATGTGATCAGGGGGCTGTCAGAAGATGTTTAGATACAAGTTAATCACAGAGGTAAAAAGTATATTATTATAACAGTGTTGGTTATGCAAAACTTGGGATTGGGTAATAAATGGATAATCTATCTTTTAAAACAACAAAAAATCTGGTGTTGACTGTCCCTTTAACATGATCTTTTCCTCTACTTTCACTTTTCATCTCCAAACTCTTTCTGCCCCAGATTACCCTCTCAGAAGTAACAGTCTAAGCACTAAAGAAATAATATATACTTGCCCTTTCATGGATTGTAGACATTCACTCACTAACTTTCACTTGTCACAATTAAATCTCTACTTGCCAATTTCCAGTTCTCAGTGTATGGCTAGGTCTTTATTTTGATAGACAGAATACATAATAATTTGCCATTTTGTATATGTACTGTATACATTTTTTTTTATAAATTTCTCAGCCCCCCACGTGAAAAGAAAATTCTTATATAAAACCAACTGACACCCCTGCCTGTTATAAATGCTTTTCAACTCTAAAACCACCCTCCACCCTTCCCAAAATTCTACTGTACCTACCACTGTGCTGATTTCCGAGTCCTGGCTGCTGCTTCGGATCAAGATAGCTGGTCCTGTATTGACACCATCAAAATCACTCCGCTGCTTCCGGGAACAAGAAATAACATCCCGACTAGTGAAATAAAACAAAGCATCACCCCCAAAATATCCTGGAAAGCCATATAGTTTTATCTCATTTATTTAGTTAATACACCAATTGTCAAAACCTACACATTTTTGACAAGTTGGTGTGGCTTGTGGCAGTGTAATAGAGCCTCATTGGGTCAATGTATTAGGCAGTAATCTTTATCTACGCCTAATCAGCAAAAAAAAAAAAAAAAAAGCTATTAAAAAAAAAAATGTGATAATGACAGTCATTTATTGTGGAGAATCGGAAATTGCTTGTTTTTTGTTTTTGCTGATTTAAAAACATTTTTGCTTACATGATAAATTAATTTCTTTCATGGTGGCGAGAGTCCATAATCCATTACTCCTGGGAATAACTCTTTCTTAACACTAGGAGGGGGCAAATATTCACAAACCCCAGGAGTTCTATAAAACTCCTCCCACCTCACACATAGCCCAGTCTAACGTATAGCCAAGCAAAGTGAGGTACAAAAAAGGAATAAGACCCATAAAAGGAGCGGGGAGGGGGGGGGAGAGAAGATGTGCTAAAAAAACATGGGGTGGGGTCTTGTGGACTCTGACCACCATTAAATAAATGAATTCATCAGGTAAGCATAAATTAGGTTTTCTTTCATATAGGTGGTGAGAGTCCACAAATACTCCTGGGAACTAATACCCAAGTTGTGGAGTCCATGAGTAATAATATAAAGGGAGGGATTTAAAAAAAATCTTTTTTTCAATGAGAAATTAAATCCACAACTCCAATAAAAAATTTAAAAAGGAAAATAAATCAGGCGTGAACAAATTAATCTGAAACAACTTGCTGAAAGAACTTTCTACCAAAGGCTACCTCAGAAAAAGAAAAAAAACAACATCAAAATGGTAGAATTTTGAAAAAGTATTCAAAGAAGACCAAGTAGCTGCCTTGCAAATCTGGTCAACTGAAGTCTATTTCTTGAAAGCCCAAGAAGTGGCAACTAACCTAGTAGAATGAGTAGTAATCCGTTGTGATGGAGGCTGCCCTGCTTCCAAGCTAGCCTTGGGAACCAAAAGTTTCAACCAAGAGGCAGAAGAAACAGCAGAAACTTTCTGTCCTTTTCTAGCACCAGAAAAGTGAAGGAACAAATAAAGTCTGTCTAAAAGTCCTTAGTAGCATCAAAATAATATTTAAATGCTCTAAAAACATCCAAATTAAGCAAATATCTCTCTAAAGCATACTTGGGATTAGGACACAAAAAAGGGACAACAATTTCTCTGCTAGCAAATTATCTATATATATATATATATATATATATATATATATATATATATATATATATATATACACACACACACATATATATATATATATATATATATATATATATATATATATATATATATATATATATATATATATATATATATATATATATATATATATTAGGGCTGCAACTAACGATTATTTTCATAATCGATTAATCGGCCGATTATTTTTTCGATTAATCGACTAATCGGATAAAAAGAGAATCAATAATAGTTTTCTATGTTTTAAATAAAATCCACATAATGAGTGTTACAAATATAAACTTCAGACTAAAACTTTACATTAACACAACTGTTTCTTCAATTTTTTAGCAGCAGAGCACAGTTTTATAATTAAACAAAACAAAACCACAAACTGTTTGAAAAGAGGTAGAACTAGAAAGAGTTAGACTATCACTGTTAATAACATTCTGTTATTCACTCTTTCAAAAACTTTGCATTGAAATGCAAAAATCTCAACATGTCCACATGCTTCTGGCTAAGGCTGGTTCTCTGTTTGCAGCTATATTTCCTGCAGCAGAGAAAAGGCTGTTGAGGTGTATAAGTAGGTTATTTATCTTTGTTAGCTCTTCACCAATGCTAAGTGTTTTCTACCTTGGCAAGGGGCCTCTCAAAGTAACCCTTGACTTCAGTCTAACATAAAAATATCTTGAATATCTATATGCAATGGTAAATAACCAGCTATAAGGTTAGGGGAAATATCTAGTCCGCTCTAAAAATAACGAATGTATACTTATAAAGGTTGAATTTGGTACATATTATCACAATTTATTAAAAATATAAAAAAAAACAATAAAAAACAAGATCAAAAGTGCTAAGGACTGTATATCAATAACAGGACAAAGCCTTACACATTTATTTATACAGTACATATAATCAGCAATAGCAAGCAATACACTAGTAATTGTGCAAACAGATAATAGTGCACATTAATTTAAATAACTCCCATCAATCTAGGGGCAAGGTGTAAATAACAAGCTTGGCACTATATCATGAAAAGCATAGTTCCAAATCACCAAATTTAATATAAACAATCCAAATGATGACTTATATCTGGGTTGTACATAAGCCATGGGTAGTTGTAAACGTATACTGTCCTGAAAAAGTGAAAAGTAGACGTCCTTTAGGCTAAGGACATAACCATAAAACACAATACCATGTGTAGGAGTTCATTGGAGTGAAGCAGCTGGTGTTGTGCACAGACCAACTAATTGCAAACCAACTAATCGATTAATCGATTATGAGATTCGTTGACAACTATTTTCATAATCGATTATTATCGATTATGCCGATTAGTTGTTGCAGCTCTAATATATATACATATACACACACACACACACATATATATACATACACACATACAAATACGTACAATAAGTGCCTAAATGTAAAAAAATGATAATTTCCAATAGACACTCATTCACCAACAAGCAATTACTGAAACATATCAGCAATAGGAGTATATTGTAGATCTATAGAGGGATGTAAAAGACAAGTCCCTACAACCAATTATGGAAGGTCTATGAAAAATTTCCAATGTGGTGAAAAAAGAATCACAAGCCATACCCCATATACATCCCTCTGACAAGCACTGTACTCTGAGAGGAAACCATTCCTCAATATACACTGAAAACTGTTCTCTCGGAAGAATCAAATGCAGATCTTCATTCTTCAACCACCTCCAGCGGAGGCAAAGTAAAGACCGAGGTATGTGTGAGGAGGGAGGGGTTTTATAGAGCTCTTGGGGTTTGGGAATCTTTGCCTCCTCCTAATGGAGTAAGGGATTGTGGACTCTCACCACCTGTATGAAAGAAAAACCTTTTTTTTTCCTTTACTTTATTTAGCACTGTGGGTCACATTTAGCCTGGTAACAAAAGTATTTGTATAGGAAGAACTTACTTTATTAGTAGACTGTTATTTATAACCAAATAAAGCATTGGATTCAAAATCATAAATGTTAGAGAGAAAATGCAAAAAAAAGGCCATAAAATGAATCATAGTGTTCTTGCAAGATGCTTATTAGGCACCCACAGACCTCTGTAGTGGACAGATATATTAAATGTTACAGTGCTCTAATCAGTGAGACTCGCCTTTGAGTAAGACACATGATAGTTGCTCTCCAATGTAATTCTTGCACATTTGAGAATGTAAATATGATCAGCTCAGCTCTTGCAGGTCTCATAAATATACTAATCCGTACCCCAGTATATAATAAGTTGTGTAAGTTATACTAACAATTACTTCAACTGGAATAGGCTGATGCCCATATGGCTCTAAGCCTCACACTTCACAGAATAATAATGTACCTTATGTCTTTGTCACTGCAGCAGGAAGCTCACCCTAGTTTAAAAGGGACATGACACACCTTGCAAGAAATTTTGAAGCTAAAAATAAATAAACACAACATCCAAGTGTGGAATCGTTCTGAACATGTTAACACCTTGTTTGTTGCAATTGTTTTTCCATAGTTGAACTTTGCCCAACAAGAGCATATCATTTTATCACTATCGACACAAGTCTATATGTTTAAACCCTGCAAATTAGTTAAACACATAGTTAAAGGGACAGTATACAGTACTCCAGAATTTTTATGGTTTAAAAAGATAGATAATCCCTTTATTACCCATTCCCCAGTTTTGCATAACCAACACTGTTATGTTAATATTTTAACCTCTGATTACCTTGTATCTAAGCCTCTGCAGACTGCCCAGTTATTTCAGTTCTTTTGACAGACTTGCAGTTTAGCCAATCGGTTCTGACTCATAAGGGGGCTGTCAGAAGAGGCTTAGATACAAGGTAATCACAGAGGTAAAAAGTGTATTATTATAACTGTGTTGGTTATGCAAAACTGGGGAATGAGTAATAAAGGGATTATCTATCTTTTTAAACAAACATTTTGGAGTAGACTGTCCCTTTAAAGAACAGGAACATCTGATTTGAAAGTAGAACTCGATACAAATAATCACAAGGTAGTAATGTTGTTTGTCTAAAGGCAGCTTTTCAAAATGCATGAAACTAATGCATCTTCTTCTACTGAATAAATTGTCACTATTGTCTGGCATGCAGAGACCAGCCCTCTCCACCAACAGAGCTCTGGGGAACATCCTTATAAAAGCCACTGCGCATCAGTAGGACATGCACAGCTGATACTAATTTATTTTAATTTAAAGGGACATAGAACTCATAACTTTTTATTTCATGATTCAAGCAGAACATACACATTTTAAACAACTTTTCAAATTAATTAATTATCAAATTTTCAAGCTCAGGAGTGTGCACGTGTAGCACTATATGGCAGCGGTTTTGCAAGAATGCAATACATTAGCAGCACTTTTTCCTGTCATTTAGTGCTCAAGACATTTGCTATCTAGATATCTCTTCAATAAAGAACAACATAAGTAAAAACCACATTTGATAATAGAAGTAAATTGGAAATGTTCTAAATGTATGCTCTGTCTGAATCATGAAAGAAAAATGTTGGGTTTCATGTCTCTTTAAAAAATAACGTGGAACATATTCAAACAACTTTTCTGTGTGAAAATGCTGCATTTAAATATAATGTTGCTTTAAAACTGGAGAATGAGACAAATGACAACGGGAGCGATGTGCCAACTAGATATGAATAAGCACTTATTTTCATGAAATGAAGGCCACGTTAACATATACACTAGATTTCTTATAGTTCATACACATGTCTAACTCAAAATATCTTAAAGGGATATGAAACCCAATTTTTTTCATTCATGATTCAGATAGAGCATGTAATTTTAAGCAACTTACTAATTAACTCCTATTATCAAATTTTCTTCGTTTTCATGATAACTTTAATTGAAAAATGGAGGATTGTAAACTTAAGGCCCAAACCATTTTTGGTTCAGCACCTTGGGTAACGCTTGCTGATTTAGCCACTAGTCAGCAAGCACTACCCAGGTGCTGGACCAAAAATGACCCGGCTTCTGCTTAAATTCCTGCTTTTCAAATATAGATACCTAGAGAACAAAGTAAAATTGATAATAGGAGTAAATTAGAACGTTGCTTAAAATTCATGAAAGAAAAAAATTGGGTTTCATATCCCTTTAACATTTTTAAAGATTGCAAAAAGCTGACAATGTGCACAAGGCTAAGGTCTTTTAAATGTTGCAGGACTTTTTTTACCTGAGATTCGGATGTTACACTTAGCCCGCTGTCTGCGCTGATCTGAGATTTCTTTTCTTCAGTTTCTCCTCTGTCGAAAAAAGAAGTTTTGGGGTTCTCTGAACCTAGAAAAAGGTAAGCACGGAAGAGCTTAATGGGAGCCAGGGAGGAGTTGGAACAAATGGAAAGTCAGAAATCCCCTCCCCCAAGAGACTTTCAAAATAAGAACTTTATTGGATTTTGGTCTGATTTAAAATTTAAAAAAAAAAGGCAGAGGGGAATGGTTTTAGCAATAGGTATTAAGAGGATTTCTTTCATCCAAAACTGGGTCAATGCAAATTATCTCCTTCGATATTACTACTGTTCTATGCTCCACCGATGACTGTCTCTAAAATATACGCATTTTACACAACTAACGTTCTTTACATTTCTAGCGATTCTGAGCAATGTACTCAGGATCTCATTTAATGCCACTGTCTTAAATTAAAAGAGCTGTAAGCAAAATACATTCATGGATTAATTTTACAATAATCCAAATAAACGGTCAGATGTTAGAAAGGACTGCAATTCTGATACCAGCTGGGCTTTGAGGGCCTTTCACAAAGGGAACAGTTAGTAAAGTTGAAGAAACCGATCTGAATGGAATGAGAAGAGAGCGAGAGCATGAAGATAAAGCGCACAGTGGGTAATGATAGGTCGTAGGTAGGATAGGGGAAGGAGTGAGTTCACAACTACAAGTACTAACTTAGAACAAGAAACCCCAGCAAACCATTTACCACAGATTAATCTGCCAGCACGCGCCCAGAGATTATGTTAAGACGTAAAGGGACATTAAAGTAATTTTTACATATTCAAGGTATATATATTCAATCAAGCAATAGACTGCAAAATAAACGTAATAGCATTTTGCATATCAAGAGCAGTCCAGATATAATTACACCGAAAAACCCTTGTGACTATATTTATCTGTTCTTCTTTGCTACAGCCAATCAGAAAGCGCATATAAATGATCTTATGTGCTGCTCTAAACAATGCCGGAATATCAATGGGTAGCACTTCCAAATTTACAGAAACGTTCAGAAAAATGGCAACATATTCCAGTATGGAAAGGGACACCCAACTAATCAGGGGAGTGGGGGGAAATAAAAGTACTATTAAACGGAGTAATTAATGTTTTACCTTGCTTAATTAAACATTTTATCACAAAGCTTGTTTTAATGTCCCTTTAATAATAAGTACTGGCGGGTATTTATGCCAGGTTGCAGCGCTTGGTTAGGTATAAACCAAAGTGCAGGCTTTCCAAATACCTACACATACGCCAGTTATTGTAAAAACAAAGGCACACTGCAGGCTCTGTAAATGATCACAGATAAAAACAAAGGTACCAAATTTTAAGTACCATAAGGAGGTTGGCAAATAATTTTGGTCTGGATTTTTTTTTAAAGATATATACAGGATGGTAGTTAAAGAAAATGAAAACGGACAATTACAATATTTTGAGAGATTTAGTTATATAATTTTTTTTCCCTCTGTAGTCTATAATAACAGTTTGGTCTTTCTAGAATTTCTTATTACGTCCATTAAATGAATTCACACTCAAAAACAATTGGATATGGGTATGAATAAAGTTATTAGCAATGAGATAGAATTTCAATCAAATTTATTTTTATAAAATGTTGTGATAACCAAATTTGTTAAAATAAATCTCATTATTCCAGGTTTCAACCAAGACACTTAATTAGGAACAAACTTAGAGGCCAGCAACACGCAGAGAACGGTTTCTCTATGAGGCTCCTGGGATTGCGTCACTTAAACTATTACAACTTAAAGGGACATAAAACGCTAAATAAATGCTGGATAGAATGATGCATTCAAAGAAAAGATTAGTCTGAGAATAACATGTAGATATATTTTTTTTTTTTTTTTTAAAGTTTCATTAGCTGTTAAAATATTGACAAAATAAGTGTAAAGTTTTAGGATCTATAAAACAATGGGAGCTGTCATGCCCAATTAAGGACAGTTATAAATAGGTCACTAGAGTGTGCAGCCAATGGTTGTGTGGCATATAACATTATTCTGCACTTCCATTTCTAACAGGAACTGAAAAGTTCACAAAATAAATAATGAAAGTATACTGCAGAGATTTTTTTTTATATATAAGATTTTTCATTTTATATTACCATCTCAAAGTGTTTAATGACCCTTTAAAAAATGTTTCCAGACCAGTTAAGAGACGTATTGTGGAGAAACAAATAAAAAAAAAACAGAATTTATGCTTACCTGATAAATTACTTTCTCCAACGGTGTGTCCGGTCCACGGCGTCATCCATAACTTGTGGGAATATTCTCCTCCCCAACAGGAAATGGCAAAGAGCACAGCAAAAGCTGTCCATATAGTCCCTCCCAGGCTCCGCCACCCCAGTCATTCGACCGACGGACAAGAGAAAAAAAAAAAAGGAGAAACTATAGGGTGCCGTGGTGACTGTAGTTAAAGAAATTTATTAAACCTGATTAAAAAAACCCAGGGCGGGCCGTGGACCGGACACACCGTTGGAGAAAGTAATTTATCAGGTAAGCATAAATTCTGTTTTCTCCAACATTGGTGTGTCCGGTCCACGGCGTCATCCATAACTTGTGGGAACCAATACCAAAGCTTTAGGACACGGATGAAGGGAGGGAGCCAATCAGGTTACCTAAACAGAAGGCACCACGGCTTGCAAAACCTTTCTCCCAAAAATAGCCTCCGAAGAAGCAAAAGTATCAAATTTGTAGAATTTGGCAAAAGTGTGCAGAGAAGACCAAGTCGCTGCCTTACATATCTGATCAACAGAAGCCTCGTTCTTGAAGGCCCATGAGGAAGCCACAGCCCTAGTAGAGTGAGCTGTGATTCGTTCAGGAGGCTGCCGTCCGGCAGTCTCGTAAGTCAATCGGATGATGCTTTTCAGCCAAAAGGAAAGAGAGGTAGCAGTAGCTTTTTGACCTCTCCTCTTGCCAGAATAAACGACAAACAGAGAAGACGTTTGTCTGAAATCCTTTGTTGCTTCTAAATAGAACTTTAAAGCACGGACTACATCTAAATTGTGTAACAAACGTTCCTTCTTTGAAACTGGATTCGGGCACAAAGAAGGCACAACTATTTCCTGGTTAATATTCTTGTTGGAAACAGCTTTTGGAAGGAAACCAGGTTTAGTACGTAAAACAACCTTATCTGAATGAAACACCAGATAGGGCGGATTACACTGCAGAGCAGATAATTCAGAAACTCTTCTAGCAGAAGAAATAGCAACCAAAAACAGAACTTTCCAAGATAACAACTTGATATCTATGGAGTGTAAGGGTTCAAACGGAACCCCTTGAAGAACTGAAAGAACTAAATTTAGACTCCAGGGAGGAGTCAAAGGTCTGTAAACAGGCTTGACCCTGACCAAAGACTGAACAAAAGCTTGAACATCTGGCACAGCTGCCAGTCGTTTGTGTAACAAGACAGATAAAGCAGAAATCTGTCCTTTTAGAGAACTCGCTGATAATCCCTTATCCAAACCTTCTTGGAGAAAGGAAAGGATCCTAGGAATTTTAATCTTACTCCATGAGAATCCCTTGGATTCACACCAACAGATATATGTTTTCCATATTTTATGGTAAATCTTTCTAGTCACAGGTTTTCTGGCTTGTACCAGAGTATCTATCACAGAATCCGAAAACCCACGCTTAGATAACATCAAGCGTTCAATTTCCAAGCCGTCAGCTGGAGAGAAACTAGATTTGGATGTTCGAATGGACCTTGTATTAGAAGATCCTGTCTCAAAGGTAGCTTCCATGGTGGAGCCGATGGCATATTCACCAGGTCTGCATACCAAGTCCTGCGTGGCCACGCAGGAGCTATCAAAATCACCTAGGCCTTCTCCTGTTTGATCCTGGCTACCAGCCTGGGAATGAGAGGGAACGGTGGAAACGCATAAGCTAGGTTAAAGGTCCAAGGCGCCACTAATGCATCCACTAGAGTCGCCTTGGGATCCCTGGAACTGGACCCGTAGCAAGGAACCTTGAAGTTCTGACGAGACGCCATCAGATCCATGTCTGGAATGCCCCATAATTGGGTCAATTGGGCAAATACCTCCGGGTGGAGTTCCCACTCCCCCGGATGGAAGGTCTGACGACTCAGATAATCCGCCTCCCAGTTTTCCACTCCTGGGATGTGGATCGCAGATAGGTGGCAGGAGTGATCCTCCGCCCATTTGATGATTTTGGTCACCTCTCTCATCGCCAGGGAACTCCTTGTTCCCCCCTGATGATTGATGTAAGCAACAGTTGTCATGTTGTCTGATTGGAATCTTATGAATCTGGCCTTTGCTAGTTGAGGCCAAGCCCTGAGAGCATTGAATATCGCTCTCAGTTCCAGAATGTTTATCGGGAGAAGAGACTCTTCCCTGGACCATAGACCCTGAGCTTTCAGGGAATCCCAGACCGCGCCCCAGCCTAATAGACTGGCGTCGGTCGTGACGATGACCCACTCTGGTCTGCGGAAGCTCATTCCCTGGGACAGGTGATCCTGGGTCAGCCACCAACGGAGTGAGTCTCTGGTCTTCTGATCTACTTGAATCACTGGAGACAAGTCTGTATAGTCCCCATTCCACTGTTTGAGCATGCACAGTTGTAATGGTCTTAGATGAATTCGAGCAAAAGGAACTATGTCCATTGCTGCAACCATCAACCCTACTACTTCCATGCACTGAGCTATGGAAGGCCGTAGAACAGAGTGAAGAACTTGACAAGCGTTTAGAAGCTTTGACTTTCTGACATCTGTCAGGAAAATCTTCATTTCTAAAGAATCTATTATTGTCCCCAAGAAGGGAACTCTCATTGACGGAGACAGGGAACTTTTTTCTATGTTCACCTTCCACCCGTGAGATCTGAGAAAGGCCAGAACGATGTCTGTGTGAGCCTTTGCCTTTGAAAGAGACGACGCTTGTATTAGAATGTCGTCCAAGTAAGGTGCCACTGCAATGCCCCTTGGTCTTAGAACCGCTAGAAGGGACCCGAGTACCTTTGTGAAAATCCTTGGAGCAGTGGCTAGCCCGAATGGGAGAGCTACAAACTGGTAATGATTGTCCAGAAAGGCGAACCTTAGGAACTGATGATGATCTTTGTGGATAGGAATATGTAGATACGCATCCTTTAGATCCACGGTAGTCATAAATTGACCCTCCTGGATTGTAGGTAGAATCGTTCGAATAGTTTCCATTTTGAACGATGGCACTCTGAGAAATTTGTTTAGAATCTTTAAATCCAGAATTGGTCTGAAGGTTCCCTCATTTTTGGGAACTACAAACAGATTTGAGTAAAACCCCAGTCCTTGTTCTACAGTTGGAACTGGGTGTATCACTCCCATTTTTAACAGGTCCTCTACACAATGTAAGAATGCCTGTCTCTTTATTTGGTTTGAAGATAAACGAGAGATGTGGAACCTTCCCCTTGGGGGTAGTTCCTTGAATTCTAGAAGATAACCCTGAGAGACTATTTCTAGTGCCCAGGGATCCTGAACATCTCTTGCCCAGGGATCCTGAACATCTCTTGCCCAGGCCTGAGCAAAGAGAGAGTCTGCCCCCTACTAGATCCGGTCCCGGATCGGGGGCTACCCCTTCATGCTGTCTTGGTAGCGGCAGCAGGTTTCTTGGCCTGTTTACCCTTGTTCCAGCCTTGCATCGGTTTCCAAGCTGGTTTGGTCTGGGAAGCATTAACCTCTTGTCTAGAGGCTGCAGAGTTGGGGGCCGTTCCGTTCCTGAAATTGTGAAAGGAACGAAAATTGGACTTATTCTTAGCCTTGAAAGGCCTATCTTGTGGGAGGGCATGGCCCTTACCCCCAGTGATATCTGAAATAATCTCTTTCAATTCTGGCCCAAAGAGGGTCTTACCCTTGAAAGGGATATTAAGCAATTTTGTCTTGGAAGATACATCCGCTGACCAGGATTTTAGCCAGAGCGCTCTGCGCGCCACAATTGCAAACCCTGAATTTTTCACCGCTAATCTAGCTAACTGCAAAGCGGCATCTAAAATAAAGGAATTAGCTAACTTAAGTGCGTGAATTCTGTCCATAACCTCCTCATACGGAGTCTCTCTACTGAGCGACTTTTCTAGTTCTTCGAACCAGAACCACGCTGCTGTAGTGACAGGAATAATACACGAAATAGGTTGAAGGAGGTAACCGTGCTGTACAAAAATCTTTTTAAGCAAACCCTCCAATTTTTTATCCATAGGATCTTTGAAAGCACAATTATCCTCAATAGGAATGGTCGTGCGTTTGGCTAGTGTAGAAACTGCCCCCTCGACCTTAGGGACTGTTTGCCATAAGTCCTTTCTGGGGGCCAACCATAGCAAATAATTTCTTAAATATAGGAGGAGGGACAAAAGGTATGCCAGGCTTCTCCCACTCCTTATTCACTATGTCCGCCACCCGCTTGGGTATTGGAAAAGCGTTGGGGTGCACCGGGACCTCTAGGAACTTGTCCATCTTGCACAATTTTTCTGGGATGACCAAGTTGTCACAATCATCCAGAGTAGATAGCACCTCCTTAAGCAGTGCGCGGAGATGCTCTAATTTAAATTTAAATGTCACAACATCAGGTTCTGCCTGCTGAGAAATTCTTCCTGAATCAGAAATTTCCCCATCTGACAAAACCTCCCTCATAGCCACTTCAGATTGGTGTGAGGGTATGACAGAGCAATTATCATCAGCGCCCTCCTGCTCTACAATGTTTAAAACAGAGCAATTGCGCTTTCTCTGAAATGCAGGCATTTTGGATAAAATATTTGCTATGGAGTTATCCATTACTGCTGTCAATTGTTGCATAGTAACAAGCATTGGCGCGCTAGAAGTACTAGGGGTCTCCTGCGTGGGCAAAACTGGTGTAGACACAGAAGGAGATGATGTAGAACTATGTCTACTCCCTTCATCTGATGAATCATCTTGGGCAACTTTACTATCTGTGGCAGTACTGTCCTTACTTTGTTTGGACGCTATGGCACAATTATCACACATATTTGAAGGGGGAGACACTTTGGCTTCCATACACACAGAACATAGTCTATCTGAAGGCACAGACATGTTAAACAGGCTTAAACTTGTCAATAAAGTACAAAAAACGTTTTAAAACAAAACCGTTACTGTCTCTTTAAATTTTAAACAGGTCACACTTTATTACTGAATATGTGAAAAACTATGAAGGAATTGTTCAAATTTAACCAAATTTTCACCACAGTGTCTTAAAGCATTCAAAGCATTGCACCACAAATTTCAGGCTGTTAACCCTTAAAATGTGGAAACCGGAGCCTTTTACAGTTTTAACCCCCTTACAGTCCCAGCCCCAGCCTTTGCTGCGACTTCACCAAACCCAGGGGAGTATACAATACCAAATGAAGCCTTCTAGGAACCTTTTCAACTAATTCCAGACCCACACACATGCAGCTGCATGTATTGCTCTCAAAAGTAACTGCGCAGTAATGGCGCGAAAATGAGGCTCTGCCTACTACAGAGAAGGCCCTTCCTGACTGAGAAGGTGTCTAAACCAGTGCCTGACGTAAAAAAAACGTTCCCCAAAGTTATAAAGTGTGAATTTCAACATCAAACTGTATAAAATGCCTAAATAAAGCAATCGATCTAGCCCATAAAAGTGTCTACCAATTTTATAGCCCATATTAAGCCCTTTATTCTGTTTGAGACTAAGAAAATGGCTTACCGATCCCCATGAGGGGAAAAATGACAGCCTTCCAGCATTACACAGTCTTGTTAGAAATATGGCTAGTCATACCTTAAGCAGAAAAGTCTGCCAACTGCTCCCCCCAACTGAAGTTATCTCATCTCAACAGTCCTGTGTGGGAACAGCAATCGATTTTAGTTACTGCTGCTAAAATCATACTCCTCTCACAAACAGAACTCTTCATCTTTTTCTGTTTCAGAGTAAATAGTACATACCAGCACTATTTTAAAATAAACTCTTGATAGTAGAATAAAAACTACAACTAAACACCACATACTCTTCACCATCTCCGTGGAGATGCTACTTGTTCAGAGCGGCAAAGAGAATGACTGGGGGGGCGGAGCCTGGGAGGGACTATATGGACAGCTTTTGCTGTGCTCTTTGCCATTTCCTGTTGGGGAGGAGAATATTCCCACAAGTTATGGATGACGCCGTGGACCGGACACACCAATGTTGGAGAAAGCCAAATTAACAACTAGATCCTAGAGTCTTTAAAATTGGTACCCATTTGCAGGGCCTGCAGGGCTGATGGCAGACTGCAGATTCCATAAACCCTTTACAGTTTTGTCATTCATATGAACTGCAACCCATCCCGTACTTATGTGCCTGCCAAGGCAAGTGAGTCTGAGGTCAACCTGCCGGCAGATGTGGGAAAGTTTTGGGGGGTTTCCCGCATTTCTTACTCTGTTTATCCATAGCTTTTTGTTTTTTCACTTCTCGGTGCGTGTTCCACAATTCTACCCAAAGATGCATTGCAAGCAGGAGAGAAAGACAGAGAGAGTCAGAGGCGAATCAGAGAGGCCAAAAATGAGTAAGAGAGAACCCCCTATACCAACAACCCCTAGATTATAAGAGTAAAGACACAAAATGTCAGGAAAGAAAAGGAAAAAAAAAAAATGTGAGCAAGAGAGTGATGTTGAGATTGTTAGAGAGAAAACGCACAGTTAGTAGCCAAATCATAGATATTTATACATAAATATCTATCTATATCTCTATATATATGTGTAAATATAGAGATACATATTGTAGATAAGTATTTAAAAAAAATATAGACCAATACATAACGAATTAAGTGATTAATTTGAGATTCTGGTTATAGAACGATAAAAGTAATTTACATAATGTAAACAACAGACACACCAATTGCTATTATCACCCGAGAGCACAGAAAGACAGCACACGTCCCAAATGGTATATTACTTACTATCTGCAAGCTGAGGCGTTATCACAAACAGTCAGCACCCAGAAACAACATGATAAACAGCACATTATAGCTCTTTAGCAAGTAAACTCACTGAAAAGGAACAAAAATATTGGCTAGTAAACACATGGTCTCATACTAAAATGAACACTTATTTTTACCCACACACATCCAGAAGGTAGAAAAATCACTGAAGGTCACCAGTCAGGAAAGTAAATGTACTAGTCAGTTAGTACTAGCCCTCACAACATTACACATCATATGGAGAACAAGTTCCAATTGTTACTTGTCTTTGCAATCACATTCCTACCAAGCTCAGGGAAATAAAAGACAGAGGCACACTACACAAATATTAATTTGCACTAGTAAACCAACTTGTATATAGAAACATTTAGGGAAACAATTAAAAATGTGGGCTAAATTGTGATAGAGACATCCAAGAATGACCATGAACATAAATACCAGTACAGTGTTCTCCGCAGGACCTTTTACATTTTTAAATGGATACACCTCCAAATTGATTTCACTGACTATATGACTATCATTTAAGCCAATAGTTATCATTACATAAATGTATGTTAAATTATGCAATTCTTTTATGCTTTGGATAATGTTGTTATAATATTACAAAGTACTACACTGTCAAAAATATCTGTGGAGAACCCTGCAGTACATATTTTGGTATGTAATATGATTTGTTTGATTTGAAGTGTTCCCACCATTTTGTAAATGTATACATTATAATTTAGATTTTAAAAACAAATTCATCCATCCAAATGTACAACTGGAGATTTAATAAAGCCATACATAAATATCATTGGAGAAACTTAATTCCATACAAGTTATTGTCAACTCCAATCAAGGGATATGAAACCCAAATAATGTATTTTGTGACTCAGACAGAGAGTACACCATTTTGAAGAAGTTTCTAATTTACTTCTATTACCAAATTTGATTTGTCCACATAAGAGTGACCCTAGGTAGGCTAATAGGACCTCAGGAGTATGCATGTGTCTTTAGCATTCTATGGCAGCAGGGTTTGTAGTAATGTTATATAATGAGAGGGCTATGGCCATAGACTTCTAAAGACACGTGCATGCTCCTGAGTGCCTATGAGCCCATCAAGAAGTACTCTTCAACAAAGGATTCCAGGAGTACAAGGCAAATTTGTTAATAGAGGTAAATTGGAAAAATGTCTAAATTTAAATGCTTTAAATAAACATGAAAGTTTAATTTATAATTTATGGTCCCTTTAAATTTCTTAACCATCACTCACCAGCAAAGACTGGCTCCATAAAAGAGAGCAAGACAGAAACCCAACGCCTACAATCCCACCTATTTAGGAAGGTAGGGGTCTTCTCTTGTTACCATATACCATCATTAGATAAAAATCAATAAATAAATAAAAAGGGGATACTTTAAGTGCTACTTAGGGAACTAAGCCAAGACATGAAAAACATAAATTATGCTTACCTGATCATTTCCTTTTCTTCCGTGGGAAATAGTCCACAGCCGCATTCATTACTTATGGGAAAATAAGAACTTGGCCACCAGGAGGAGGCAAAGACCCACCAGCCAAAGGCTCAAATACTCCTCCCACTTCCCTTATCCCCCAGTCATTCAGCCGAGGAACAAGGAACAGTGGAAGAAGCATCAAAGTGAAAGGGTGCCAGAAGAAAAAAAAAAAACGGGGGGCTGTGGACTCTTTCCCATAGAAGAAAAGGAAATTATCAGGTAAGCATAATTTATGTTTTTCTTCCTAATGGGAAAGAGTCCACAGCCGCATTCATTAAATATGGGAAATTTATACCCAAGCCAAAGAGGACACAGAATGCCAAAACGGGAAGGTAAGAGGCGGACCAATAAAAGGCACCCACCTAAATACAGATTCCCAAGAAACACAAAGTCCCAGTTCGTCCGAAACAGGGAACGAAAAACATTTTGCAAAAACTGGTCCCAGAGACACAAATCTATCAACAGTCCAAAGAACCTAGATAGAACCATGAGTGGGCCCACCAAGATCACCCACCTTCAGGACAGCATCTGACAGGGGCAACAACCCCGCAACAACCCCTCAACCAAGCGAGGGACCCCGACTAAAAATTCCCAGAGGGAAGATACAAGACAGAAGAAGGAACACCGCCCAGGGTGACAAGGAGACAACCCTAAGCCACTCAGTAGGCTACGCCCGAACAGACTATATGAAAAGTCTGTAAGGGACCAGAGAGAAACAAACAAATCTCCAAACGCCAAAACAGCAAGACAACGGGGACACACCAAATAAACGAGGACGTGAGGGAAAAACCCTCACCCCAGAGAGCAGGTGAAAACAGACCGAGTCCCACACCCCAGACCACAAGAGACTGAGGACGTCTCACAAGCAAGGAAAAATTTCCGTAGCCAGAAAAAAACTCAGGAGACAGAAAAAAAGGATGATAAAAACCAGTGGCACAAAAATAAGCAGAGCCCCCATCCGAAAACGCATACCAAACATCCCGCTCCTGCGCAACTGAAACAGCACAGACCAACACTACGCCACTATAGACCGCAGAACATCCCTCCTGACTCAACTTCCTGAGCAAGGAGTTCCCAAGGATCCAACTGCCCCCGAGGGTTCCGAAAAAACACCTCACAAGGAAACTTAAAGGGACATTAAACCCAAATTTTTTCTTTCATGATTTAAATAGAGAATACCATTTTAAACAACTTTCTAATTTACTTCAATTATCTAATTTGCTTCATTCTCTTGATATTCTTTCCTGAAAAGCATATCTAGATAGGCTCAGTAGCTTCTGATTGGTAGCTGCACATAGATGTCTCATGCGATTGGCTCACCAATATGCAATGCTATTTCTTTAACAAAGAATATCTAAAGATTGCAGAAAATTAGATAATAGAAATAAATTGGAATGTTGTTTAAAATTGTATTCTCTATCTGAATCGTGAAAGAAAATTTTGGGGTTTAACCCCTTAATGACAAGTGACGTACCAGGTACGTCCTGCAAAAACTTGCAGTTAGTGACAATGGACGTACCTGGTACGTCACTTGTCTAAGAGAGTGCTGGAAGCGATCGCAATCGCTTCCAGCAGCTCTCAGGGTATTGCAGTGATGCCTCGATATTGAGGCATCCTGCAATACCCTTTAGAAAGCATCCGATGCAGAGAGAGCCACTCTGTGGCCCTCTCTGCACCGGTAGCGATGCGGCCGGTTCGTTGGTGGGTGGGAGCGCAACAGGGAGGCGGGTGGGCGGCCCATCGCTACCCGGCATCCGGCTCCTGTTAGTGCAATGTGCACGCCGGGTGCCGGGAGCGTGCGGGGGCGCGCATGCGCGTGCGCGGGTGCGCGTGCGCGCGCGCGATTACCTACCCACACTGACACCAATGAGTGGGAAGAGGGGGAAAAAATTAAATATATATCGGATCTGGGAGGGGGAGGGGGTTGGGGTATTGTGGGGGGCTGCTACACTACAGAAAAAATTAAAATGGTATTAAAAGATAATAAAAAAAACACTTTTTTGGGGGGCAAATTGGGTACTGGCAGACAGCTGCCAGTACCCAAGATGGCGGCAATTAGGTAGGGGAGAGGGTTAGAGAGCTGGGGGGGGGGATCATGGAGGTTGGGGCTAAGGCAGGAATCCATCACAGCTAAAACATTTTTTTTTTTTTTATTAAAAAAAAGAAAAACTCCTTTTATTTAGTACTGGCAGACTTTCTGCCAGTACTTAAGATGGCGGGGACAATTGTGGGGTGGGGGAGGGAAGAGAACTGTTTGGGAGGGATCAGGGGGTGGGATGTGTCAGGTGGGAGGCTGATCTCTACCCTAAAGCTAAAATTAACCCTGCAAGCTCCCTACAAGCTACCTAATTTAACCCCTTAACTGCTGGGCATAATTTACGTGTGGTGCGCAGCAGCATTTAGCGGCCTTCTACTTACCAAAAAGCAACCCCAAAGCCATATAAGTCTGCTATTTCTGAACAAAGGGGATCCCAAAGAAGCATTTACAACCATTTGTGCCTTAATTGCAGAAGCTGTTTGTAAATAATTTCAGTGGGAAACCTAAAGTTTGTGACAAAATTTGTGAAAAAGTGAACTATTTTTTTTATTTGATGACATTTGGCGGTGAAATGGTGGCATGAAATATACCAAAATGGGCCTAGATCAATACTTTGGGTTGTCTTCTAAAAAAAAATATATACATGTCAAGGGATATTCAGGTATTCCTGACAGATATCAGGGTTCCAATGTAACTAGCGCTAATTTTGAAAAAAAGTTGTTTGGAAATAGCAAAGTGCTACTTGTATTTATGGCCCTATAACTTGCAAAAAAAGTAAAGAACATGTAAACATTGGGTATTTCTAAACTCAGGACAAAATTTAGAAACTATTTAGCATAGGTGTTTTTTGGTGATTGTAGATGTGTAACAGATTTTGGGGGTCAAAGTTAGAAAAAGTGTGTTTTTTTCAATTTTTTCCTCATATTTTATATTTTTTTTATAGGAAATTATAAGATATGATGAAAATAATGGTATCCTTAGAAAGTCCATTTAATGGCGAGAAAAACGGTATATAATATGTGTGGGTACAGTAAATGAGTAAGAGGGAAATTACAGCTAAACACAAACACTGCAGAAATGTAAAAATAGCCATTGTCATTAAGGGTAAGAAAATTGAAAAATGGTCCGGTCATTAAGGGGTTAATGGCCCTTTAAAGTGCATGCTAGCGTTCAAGGAACAACAATTGCCCTGTAGACAACTTCAACCATCCGCAAGCTGGGTAGTAAAACTAACCGTAGGTCAAATTAGTCGACCAATAGAAAAAAGCGACCAGATCCCGGGGAAAAAACCCTGAAACCTGAGAACACAACCCCTAAGGGCAAGCCCGCAGGAAACAGATAGAACATAGCAAATAATGGCAGCTGAGTACAAACTCAGGGACTGCAACCTGCTAGCAAGACAAGCTAACCACCAAGCCACCTAGGCTCAATAGCTTACCAGCAGACAAAGAAACATGACTGCAGCTGTTTCCCAACAGTAAAGCTTCTGGTTACTCTGCAGCGAAGCTGATCCAAGAGACACCAGAGTCCCTCAGGAAAAACTGGCACAGAACGCCCAAAGTGTTGAGTGACCAGCGCAAATCCTAGGACCGAAAGGAAAACGGACCTCTCAGAACCCAACAAAAGGGCCAAGACAGAGAGCAACTGCTCGAGCCCCCTTAACACAAGCAACAAGGCGACCAACAAGTCCAACCCATGCGCCGTGAACAAGTCTGCAGAAGGCAGAGACAACGGGAACAGATGACAAACCGAGCTAGAACTATTCCTAGACACGAAAGAGGAATGGGAAAGGAACCCCCTTACAAGAAAGCCCAGAGCACATCCTCCGCCAAGGTATCAAAACGAATTTACCCTAGACTCCCTAAAAGGGAGACAATAGGACCCGTCCTGACCCAACCCCAATCCTAGGGGCATAACAGAAACATACAGATAGGATAACGAGCTAGATTGCTTCAACCCTAGACATTCCCCTAAGATCCACAATGGAATCATAAAGGAGGAAACCAGACTTCCATAAGTCAACGCCCAAGGCAACAGGCCCCAAGCCGACCAGCGGTAGGCTATCTCAATGAGGAAAAGGAATCTCAAAGCAAATCCAAGATGACACAATAGATACTGCGAACGACACCCACAGCACGAGTCCATTAAAAAAAAAACCTTAACCAGTAGCCCTGACCGAGCCCATCACAGGCCCAAAACCCCCAAGGGGCGATAAAGACGACCAGGACACCAGTGACATCCAAAATCCGATCAGAGTCTAAAAGCTCCAAGGGGCGACCATCAACAGTAGCTCAATAGGGCATAACCGCTACACACGATAAGGACCACACCCCTCAGATCAGGGACGCGAAGAGACACGGTGGGACACCACCGGTCCCCACATCGGGTGCGGACTGACCCAAAGGTCCAGAAGAATAGTGTTTTTCTTTCTTTTTTTCCTTTTTTTTTTTTAAACAAATAGCTGAACAAGCAGTAGGTCCCAGCCATGCTCAACATGAGTCACTCACAAGCAACAAGTCACACTAAAAACTCAAAAAAATAAACAACTTCTGTAGAAGAACTTGAATCAAGCAATCCCACAATCCCCATAGGGAAACAGAAAGAAAAGTAATCCAAACCGGATAAAGGAAAAAACAAGGGCATCCGCCCAGAAGGAACTAGGTTTCCGTAGGACCTGCCAAACGGAAACCGTAACCTCCAGAAAAAAGACTGGGAAAGCTCACAGTAGACCGACCGGGGAGAGACACATCCCCACTAGCCTATCTCGAAGAACCTTGTGAGAACCAAGACGAACCATAAAGGGAATGATCCCCCAATAAATCAAAAGTTTGTCTTAATAGGACACTCAGCCGCACGATCCTATAACGAAATGAACAGCAAGGGGGAACAACCACCCCCGGGGGGAATATTATAGTGTCATTCACGGTCTGAACGCCCGGAATAGGCAGACAGGCACAAAAAAGCAAGGAAACTTCAGGGTCCTGCAATCGAACGAGTGCCATTAAGATATTAAAACGCAAATGCCCCGCCAACTCCGAGGGAAACAATCCATTCTGCGCAGAGGGATCAGTAACATCGGGGACCTCAAAAGTAAAAGGAGTATGCAAGTGGGAAGGCGCCTCCTGAGGAGCAGAACCCCCAGAGGCCGATGGCTCGGAAGGCCCAGGGTCCCCCGAGCCCAAGAGACCCGGGAAACTATCCAGGCACGAGAGACAAGATTGGCAGCCTTGCGATAACAGGGCCAAATTACGGTCCTCATCCGAGGGCCTCTCAGAATTACAATCCTCATTCAAGGACAATTCGGATATAAAAATAGTCCCAGCATTGGAATCCTCCATGGCTTAAGACTGTACAAGATAAACGGATATTGGAAAAAAGCGACTGGCACCCGACACCTATGGCTGGGGGCACTCACCACTTCCTATGACCAGACTTCAGCGGAGCAGACTCTTTCCACTGTCGCCAAACACAGTCAGGAATGCGGAAGGGGAAGAAGCCCCACCCAAGCGTAGAAACGCGCCCGGCCACCAGATGCCCCGTGAAATTCCAAAAAGCACTCCCCTAAAGGGGGGCAAAACCCAGGCCCACAGAAAAAGTTAAGCAAGTCTGAATAAAATAGTCATAACCCGAAGGTATAGTTCCAGGCCGTGTAAACCACAACCGAAAGAACAAGCCAATATGTGCCACATAGGCATGTGTCTCGGCCACAGAGCCCCTATGCACATACACAAGCAGGTTGAATTACATAAGAAACATGATAAAAAATAAACCCTTACCTGTTCACTATCCACCCTAAGGAGGAATTATCCCATGATTCCCAGATCGGAGCAAAAGGTGTCTCAGCGAGGCCCGTACTTGACTGTCATAATAATCACATTACAGATAACGGAATAAAATAAAACGTTCTTACCGGAATCTACACCGTGGAACAGGAACACGGGCCGTTCAAGTGTGAAGAATAGTAGTATTGCCTCCGTCAGGGACTTGAGAGAAGACAGCATGTAGCGAAGCGAAGTTCGGCAAAGCCAAGTGCTGAAAACTGAGTTGTGAATACGAGTCGGAATGATGTCGCAGGGGAAGCTCCCACTGCATCTCCGGACTCGCATTCGCCCAGGCCCTCCATGAGAGACTGACAGGACTACTTAAAACTCCCGTCCCATGTCGAAGGGTAGCACCCTCCATAAGAGACATATGAAAATAAAATAAAGTAAAATAATTTTAAAGAAAACTTCTGACACATCTCTGCCAACCTCCTGGGACAAAAGGCAAAGGATGACTGGGGGATAGGGGAATTGGGAGGAGTATTTATGCCTTTTGGCTGGTGGGTCTTTGCCTCCTTCTGGTGGCCAGGTTCTTATTTTCAAATAAGTAATGAATGCGGCTGTGGACTCTTTTCCATTAGGAAAAAAATTATGGTATGTTTACATTTGTATTTATCTTGGCTCACCTTAGCAGCAGTAACAAACAAAGATGTCATTAAAACAAAAATAGAACAAAACATCAAACAAATTAAGCTGCAAAATATACGTAATATAAAAGCTAACACAGAATGCAGAATTTTACTTTCAAATTTGGTGTTAGCAGACATTCAAACAACCAGTTTATAGTACTTCAAAACATGAGAACACATTGCTGCCTTAAAGTGATACTAAACCCATTTTTTTTTTTATTTTATGATTCAGATAGAGCATGCAATTTTAAGAAACTTTCTAATTTACTCCTATTATAAATTTTTCTTCGTTCTCTTGCTATCTTTATTTAAAAAGTAAGACTGTAAAGTGAAGAAGCCAGCCCATTTTAGTGCTTGCTTTTTGGTGGCATTTAGTCACCAATAGGCAAGCGTAACCCAGGTTCTAGCAAATAGCAAGAGAACAAAGAAAAATTGATAATAAATTAGAAAGTTGCATAAAATTGCCTGCTCTATCTGAATCATCAAAGATTTGGGTTTAGTGTCCCTTTAAACAGGTCATCAGAAGCGATGACTGAGCTGTCAGTATAGATCTAACTGGGCCAGAGAACATTGCATTATCACCTCCAGTGCTGACAACTCATACTATTGATGCAAGCAGAGCCTTCAAGCGCCCTACTACTCTAAGACCACATGAGGATCCAGAATGAGCCTTGAAAAAGTAACTGTCGCTATTTAAGATGCTCATTTCATGCTCTGGAATTACCTCTTTACCTCTTCTATACTGATCCTCTGTTTCCTCAAAGAGACTGAGAGGAGGTACAGCTCATCTACAAAGAGAAAATATGCCCCCTCGGGACACTGATCATCCTCTAGGCCTTTATCCAACAGAAGAGATAATGGCTACCAGTAGAGTAAGGCCAGACCTTCAGTGGTATGAGACAAACATTGTTCTGGCTTGCATTTATATCTGTGGAACCTATGTGTGACACTGTAAGAACCCGCAAAAACTTTCCCTACAGGCAAATGAAGGGACAAAATAAATGTGCTTATTGTTTTGTATGCACCATTATCTGCTTTCCAAGAGCATTCACCTTGTACTAGAACACTGAAAACAAATGGGAGGTTTATGGTGCTCTGTAATAAAGTGGCTTGTGCAGCAAGTTCATACATTGCTTTTCACAAGCCTTATTACAGAAATAAATAGCAATTGTTCAAGCCGATACATAATACTACATAGCTAGAAAGCCTACCTAACACCCTTACTAGATAAAGCTTAGAAACTGAACATGGTCAAGTTGATTGTTCTACATTAGAGCAATTTCACATTCTTTCCTCATCCCATAGACTTGGACCAAGTTGGGTCTGTGCCTGGCAGAAAAGTGAAGGGTAACAATTAACATCCTTCACTTAAAATGCACAGTAAACGCCTTGAGATTTTTATAAATAAGTTTAGTTTTGCATAATTTAAAAACTAAGCAATTCATGTTTTCGTTATTTATTTTGTCCTCTTTTCATGTAATTTTGCTCTTAAAATTGAACAATTTCTAATTCTCAGAACTTGAAATGCACCTGCTGACTTAAGGCTAATCCAGCTACATTTCTTGACCGAATTGGATTTATCAGGTAACAACTGCAAAACAATGCATTTTATACGAACGTTACGACAGAGGCTAGCATAGTTGTCTGAGGTCTAAAGCCCTGATTGGCTCCTCCAAATAAGGCAAATGGTGGGTGGAGTTTGACTATTGAAAAATAATTGCCATAAAAAGAATGTTAATTTGTTTTAAAAACATTAAGACTTGGCTGATGTGTTGCTTTAGGATAACTTATCAGCCAAGTCTTGTAATTCAAGGTGTTTACTATCCCTTTAACACATTATGAATCTATGCAACAAGTTACTATTATCTTGGCATCTACCAAATCGGAAAAGGGTTTTGATGGGGTCAGTTGGCTTTGTCTTAGGAGTACTTTGCATCCCTTTGCATAACAATACTTTAATTAAAGGGGCATGCAACCCAACATTTTTCTTTCATGATTCAGACAAAGCATGCAATTATAAGCAACTTTCTAATTTATGTTTATCATAAATTTATTTGTTCTCTTTGTAATCTTTTGTTGAATATCAGGGACATAAGCTCATGAGCAAGCAAGTGCCTGCAGCACTATATGGCAGCAGTTTTGCAAGAATGTTATCC
This sequence comes from Bombina bombina, assembly GCF_027579735.1. NCBI lineage: Eukaryota > Metazoa > Chordata > Amphibia > Anura > Bombinatoridae > Bombina > Bombina bombina. The sequence goes on along the minus strand of NC_069505.1, from coordinate 136,483,886 downwards.
ATTTGAAAGATGGCAGCAGTATTTCCTGCCATTTAGTGCTCCAGAAACCTAGCTAGGTATCTCTTCAATAAATTAAGTTCAGTAAATTGGAACATTTTTATTTTAATTTATGCCCTGTCTGAATCTCAAAATAATGGTTTTTAGTTTCATATCCCTTTAAAATAATATTTGTGTGGCACTCCAATCATTTTTTTAATAACCTTTTGTCTTGCTCAGTTGCTCATGAATGGGGAGAGACAGAGATACACCCCTTCCACCACCTTTTCATCATTTGCGATTTGGACGCTTTCTGCTAGAATGCGAAAAAAGACGATACAATTTGGGAAAAACAGAATTTATGTTTACCTGATAAATTACTTTCTCCAACGGTGTGTCCGGTCCACGGCGTCATCCTTACTTGTGGGATATTCTCTTCCCCAACAGGAAATGGCAAAGAGCCCAGCAAAGCTGGTCACATGATCCCTCCTAGGCTCCGCCTTCCCCAGTCATTCGACCGACGTAAAGGAGGAATATTTGCATAGGAGAAATCATATGATACCGTGGTGACTGTAGTTAGAGAAATTAAATCATCAGACCTGATTAAAATCCAGGGCGGGCCGTGGACTGGACACACCGTTGGAGAAAGTAATTTATCAGGTAAACATAAAATCTGTTTTCTCCAACATAGGTGTGTCCGGTCCACGGCGTCATCCTTACTTGTGGGAACCAATACCAAAGCTTTAGGACACGGATGATGGGAGGGAGCAAATCAGGTCACCTAGATGGAAGGCACCACGGTTTGCAAAACCTTTCTCCCAAAAATAGCCTCAGAAGAAGCAAAAGTATCAAATTTGTAAAATTTGGTAAAAGTGTGCAGTGAAGACCAAGTCGCTGCCTTACATATCTGATCAACAGAAGCCTCGTTCTTGAAGGCCCATGTGGAAGCCACAGCCCTAGTGGAATGAGCTGTGATTCTTTCAGGAGGCTGCCGTCCGGCAGTCTCATAAGCCAATCTGATGATGCTTTTAAGCCAAAAAGAGAGAGAGGTAGAAGTTGCTTTTTGACCTCTCCTTTTACCAGAATAAACAACAAACAAGGAAGATGTTTGTCTGAAATCCTTTGTAGCCTCTAAATAGAATTTTAGAGCACGAACTACATCCAAATTGTGCAACAAACGTTCCTTCTTTGAAACTGGATTCGGACACAAAGAAGGCACAACTATCTCCTGGTTAATATTTTTGTTAGAAACAACTTTCGGAAGAAAACCAGGTTTAGTACGCAAAACCACCTTATCTGCATGGAACACCAGATAAGGAGGAGAACACTGCAGAGCAGATAACTCTGAAACTCTTCTAGCAGAAGAAATTGCAACCAAAAACAAAACTTTCCAAGATAATAACTTAATATCTACGGAATGTAAGGGTTCAAACGGAACCCCTTGAAGAGCTGAAAGAACTAAATTGAGACTCCAAGGAGGAGTCAAAGGTTTGTAAACAGGCTTGATTCTAACCAGAGCCTGAACAAAAGCCTGAACATCTGGCACAGCCGCCAGCTTCTTGTGAAGTAAAACAGATAAAGCAGAAATCTGTCCCTTCAAAGAACTTGCAGATAATCCTTTCTCCAAACCCTCTTGTAGAAAGGATAGAATCTTAGGAATTTTTACCCTGTTCCATGGGAATCCATTCGATTCGCACCAACAGATATATTTCTCCCATACTTTATGGTAAATTTTCCTAGTTACAGGCTTTCTAGCCTGAATAAGAGTATAAATGACAGAATCTGAGAACCCACGCTTTGATAAAATCAAGCGTTCAATCTCCAAGCAGTCAGTTGGAGTGATGCCAGATTCGGATGTTCGAACGGACCTTGAACAAGAAGGTCCCGTCTCAAAGGTAGCTTCCATGGCGGAGCCGATGACATATTCACCAGGTCTGCATACCAAGTTCTGCGTGGCCACGCAGGAGCTACCAAGATCACCGAAGCCCTCTCTTGATTGATCCTGGCTACCAGCCTGGGAATGAGAGGAAACGGTGGGAACACATAAGCTAGGTTGAAAGTCCAGGGCGCTACTAGTGCATCTACTAGAGTCGCCTTGGGATCCCTGGATCTGGACCCGTAGCAAGGAACCTTGAAGTTCTGACGAGACGCCATCAGATCCATGTCTGGAGTGCCCCATAATTGAGTTATTTGGGCAAAGATTTCCGGATGGAGTTCCCACTCCCCCGGATGAAATGTCTGACGACTCAGAAAATCCGCTTCCCAATTTTCCACTCCTGGGATGTGGATTGCAGACAAGTGGCAGGAGTGAAGCTCCGCCCATTGAATTACTTTGGTCACTTCTTCCATCGCCAGGGAACTCCTTGTTCCCCCCTGATGGTTGATATATGCAACAGTCGTCATGTTGTCTGATTGAAACCTTATGAATTTGGCCTTTGCTAGTTGAGGCCAAGCCTTGAGAGCATTGAATATCGCTCTCAGTTCCAGAATGTTTATCGGGAGAAGAGATTCTTCCCGAGACCATAGACCCTGAGCCTTCAGGTGTTTCCAGACCGCGCCCCAGCCCACCAGGCTGGCGTCGGTCGTTACAATGACCCACTCTGGTCTTCTGAAGCTCATCCCTTGGGACAGGTTGTCCAGGGTCAGCCACCAACGGAGTGAATCTCTGGTCCTCTGATCTACTTGGATCGTCGGGGACAAATCTGTATAATCCCCATTCCACTGTCTGAGCATGCACAGTTGTAATGGTCTTAGATGAATTCGCGCAAAAGGAACTATGTCCATTGCCGCAACCATCAAACCTATTACTTCCATGCACTGCGCAATGGAAGGAAGAAGAACAGAATGAAGTGCTTGACAAGAGCTTAGAAGTTTTGATTTTCTGGCTTCTGTCAGAAAAATCTTCATTTCCAAGGAGTCTATTATTGTTCCCAAGAAGGGAACTCTTGTTGACGGGAATATAGAACTTTTTTCTACGTTCACTTTCCACCCGTGAGATCTGAGAAAGGCTAGGACAATGTCCGTATGAGCCTTTGCTTGAGGTAGAGACGACGCTTGAATCAGTATGTCGTCCAAGTAGGGTACTACTGCAATGCCCCTTGGTCTTAGCACCGCTAGAAGGGACCCTAGTACCTTTGTGAAAATTCTTGGAGCAGTGGCTAGTCCGAATGGAAGTGCCACAAACTGGTAATGCTTGTCCAGAAAGGCGAATCTTAGGAACCGATGATGTTCCTTGTGGATAGGAATATGTAGATACGCATCCTTTAAATCCACCGTGGTCATGAATTGACCTTCCTGGATGGTAGGAAGAATTGTCCGAATGGTTTCCATCTTGAACGATGGGACCTTGAGAAATTTGTTTAGGATCTTGAGATCCAAAATTGGCCTGAATGTTCCCTCTTTTTTGGGAACTATGAACAGATTGGAGTAAAACCCCATCCCTTGTTCTCCTAATGGAACAGGATGAATCACTCCCATTTTTAACAGGTCTTCTACACAATGTAAGAATGCCTGTCTTTTTATTTGGTCTGAAGACAATTGAGACCTGTGGAACCTTCCCCTTGGGGGTAGTTCCTTGAATTCCAGGAGGTAACCTTGAGAAACTATTTCTAGCGCCCAAGGATCCTGAACATCTCTTGCCCAAGCCTGAGCGAAGAGAGAGAGTCTGCCCCCCACCAGATCCGGTCCCGGATCGGGGGCCAGCATCTCATGCTGTCTTGGTAGCGGTAGCGGGCTTCTTGGCCTGCTTACCTTTGTTCCAGCCTTGCATCGGTCTCCAGGCTGGCTTGGTTTGAGAAGAATTACCCTCTTGCTTAGAGGATGTAGAATTTGAGGCTGGTCCGTTTCTGCGAAAGGGACGAAAATTTGTTTTATTTTTAGCCTTAAAAGACCTATCCTGAGGAAGGGCGTGGCCCTTTCCCCCAGTGATGTCTGAAATAATCTCTTTCAAGTCAGGGCCAAACAGCGTTTTCCCCTTGAAAGGGATGTTAAGCAATCTGTTCTTGGAGGACACATCCGCTGACCAAGACTTCAGCCAAAGCGCTCTGCGCGCCACAATAGCAAAACCTGAATTTTTCGCCGCTAATCTAGCTAATTGCAAAGTGGCGTCTAAGGTAAAAGAGTTAGCCAACTTAAGTGCTTGAACTCTGTCCATAACCTCCTCATAAGAGGATGCTTGACTGAGCGACTTTTCTAGATCCTCGAACCAGAAACACGCTGCTGTAGTGACAGGAACAATGCATGAAATTGGTTGTAGAAGGTAACCTTGCTGAACAAACATCTTTTTAAGCAAACCCTCTAATTTTTTATCCATAGGATCTTTGAAAGCACAACTATCTTCTATAGGGATAGTGGTGCGTTTGTTTAGAGTAGAAACCGCCCCCTCGACCTTGGGGACTGTCTGCCATAAGTCCTTCCTGGGGTCGACCATAGGAAATAATTTCTTAAATATAGGGGGAGGGACAAAAGGTATGCCGGGCCTTTCCCATTCTTTATTTACAATGTCCGCCACCCGCTTGGGTATAGGAAAAGCTTCGGGGGGCACCGGGACCTCTAGGAACCTGTCCATCTTACATAATTTCTCTGGAATGACCAAATTGTCACAATCATCCAGAGTAGATAACACCTCCTTAAGCAGAGCGCGGAGATGTTCCAATTTAAATTTAAATGTAATAACGTCAGGTTCAGCTTGTTGAGAAATTTTTCCTGAATCTGAAATTTCTCCCTCAGACAAAACCTCCCTAGCCCCTTCAGACTGGTGTAAGGGCATGTCAGAACCATTATCATCAGCGACCTCATGCTCTTCAGAATCTAAAACAGAGCAGTCGCGCTTTCGCTGATAAGTGGGCATTTTGGCTAAAATGTTTTTAATAGAATTATCCATTACAGCCGTTAATTGTTGCATAGTAAGGAGGATTGGCGCACTAGATTCACTAGGGACCTCCTGAGTGGGCAAGACTGGTGTAGACATAGAAGGAGATGATGCAGTACCATGCTTACTCCCCTCACTTAAGGAATCATTTTGGGCAACATTATTATCAGTGGCATCATTGTCCCTACTTTGTTTGTCACATTCAACACATATATTTAAATGGAGAGGAACCTTGGCTTCCGAACATACAGAACATCGTCTATCTGATAGTTCAGACATGTTAATAGGCATAAACTTGATAACAAAGCACAAAAAACGTTTTAAAATAAAACCGTTACTGTCTCTTTAAATTTTAAACTGAACACACTTTTTTACTGAATATACGCAAAAGTATGAAGGAAATGTTCAAAATTCACCAAAATTTCACCACAGTGTCATAAAGCCTTAAAAGTATTGCACACCAAATTTGAAAGCTTTAACTCTTAAAATAACGGAACCGGAGCCGTTTTTACATTTAACCCCTATACAGTCCCTGGTATCTGCTTTGCTGAGACCCAACCAAGCCCAGAGGGGAATACGATACCAAATGACGCCTTCAATAAGCTTTTTCAGTGGGTCTGAGCTCCTCACACATGCATCTGCATGCCTTGCTTCTCAAAAACAACTGCGCATTAGTGGCGCGAAAATGAGGCTCTGCCTATGACTAGAAAAGGCCCCCAGTGAAAAAGGTGTCCAATACAGTGCCTGCCGTTTTTTTTAATAAAATTCCCAAGATTAAAATAACTCTCCAAAGTTATAAACCATTAAATATGCTTATAAAGTAATCGTTTTGGCCCAGAAAAATGTCTACCAGTCTTTAAAGCCCTTGTGAAGCCCTTTTATTCTTATATTGAAAATTAAGAAAATGGCTTACCGGATCCCATAGGGAAAATGACAGCTTCCAGCATTACCAAGTCTTGTTAGAAATGTGTCATACCTCAAGCAGCCAAAGTCTGCTCACTGTTTCCCCCAACTGAAGTTAATTCCTCTCAACAGTCCTGTGTGGAAACAGCCATCGATTTTAGTAACGGTTGCTAAAATCATTTTCCTCTTACAAACAGAAATCTTCATCTCTTTTCTGTTTCAGAGTAAATAGTACATATCAGCACTATTTTAAAATAACAAACTCTTGATAGAAGAATAAAAACTACATTTAAACACCAAAAAACTCTGAGCCATCTCTGTGGAGATGTTGCCTGTGCAACGGCAAAGAGAATGACTGGGGAAGGCGGAGCCTAGGAGGGATCATGTGACCAGCTTTGCTGGGCTCTTTGCCATTTCCTGTTGGGGAAGAGAATATCCCACAAGTAAGGATGACGCCGTGGACCGGACACACCTATGTTGGAGAAACTAAGCTAAAGTAATTACTTTACTATATGTGGGTGGTAATGGTTACATTAACAGAGTTTCAGGAAGAATTTAACATGGTCTCCAACTGCCTACTAAACATGAATAAGTCAGTGTTTCTTTACATTAGGCATACAAAAAGAGAAGCGCTCCACCAGGAACGAACAACAGCTCAATAGTATGTTCTATGGAGAGTTACCACCAAGGATCAGCCTCTTTTAGACCAGTTGTGCTTTTCACAGAGGAAAACTTTCCCGAAGTATATCAGTCTGATCCCGCCAAGTATGGTCAGTCTGGTCCCGAAATACCAGGCAATTCTCCTTTAAACAAGGAACATGACAACCCCAGATGATCGTTTCGGCCTTCTGTGGGCCTTGTCAGTGAGATGCAGCCATATTAGTCTAAGAACACTGGGCTAAGAGAGGTGGTAACTTGCCATAGAACAAGCTACTGAGCTGTTGTTCGTTCCTGGTAGAGTGCTCCTCTCTTTGTATGCATTTGTATTATGACCCTGGGGCGGTCTCCATAAGGGTTACGGGGAAAACCAGACGTGAACTCCTTGCCTAGTGAGCTTTGAGAAATAAGGCTGCACCTCACTGATCGGGCCCACAGAAGGACAAAACAATCGTCTGGGGTTGTCATGTTCTTTGTTCAGAGGAGAATTGCCTATTTCAGTGCTGGGCTAACCATACTCGGCGGGATCAGACTGATATACTTCAGGAAGTTTTTCTTCTGTGAAAAGCAGAACTGGGCTAAAAGAGGTTGCTCCTAGAAGGCAATTCACCATAGAACAAGCTACTGAGCTGTTAATTCTTGGTATGTTGTAAGGATTAAGGCTGGAACCACCATCTGTATACTATACATGAGATGACAAAACCATAAAACAGCTCAGTTGTCTTCTCATATCATACCATTAACTGTAGCAAACAATTTACATTTTACACGTATCAAGAGATATGCGTTTATTATGGGGCTGTATGTTTTAATACAAAATAAATAATAAATTATATACACACACACACACACACTAATGGACAAGAACTTCAATGAATATGCAGTGCCAACAGCCCTAGCATATAGGGGAGAATGCAATATGACAGAACACAAAGTGGCACACCGTGATGAAGCCTGCATCAATCATTGACAACACAGACACTTATAAACAGCAGCGCCTGAAAGCTAAAGGAAAGCACCATCCTGTCTAATAAATAAAAAAGGATGTGCAAGGAGTTTCACAACCACATGAAAAGGGCTTCTGAATTGCACCCTTTTAAAGTGACCAGTCTTTGCTGGTGAGTACTGCTAGGGTGAGCAAAGATATACTTTGTCCCCACAATTACTCCCACACCAACTCACATATGTTCCTCACACATTCATTTCCAAATTTTGCATTACTACTCAACAACTATCTGCTCCCCTTACTTAAGGAGACCCCTTTATCGCCCTGAGTATCCCACCCAATGTCAGAAAGAACTATGTAGGACTCTCAAGAGCACTGAAAATACTTAACCCACACCCTAAAGGGGGAGAGGGGAAACCATGGGGTGAGTCTGAGCACGAATGATGGGAGTGGGTTGCAGGGGAGAGCGATGCAGTGATGCCTCATGTACCATTCCTGCTGTTCTATACACACCAATGGATGCCACAAAATTCTCTTCTTTAAGACTTCGGGTATCAAATTCTCTTGCCCCTTTGCCAACTGGGCCTGATGGGCGGGGTAACAGCTGTTGGGTGGGTAGCTGGGGGGCAGGTCGAGATTCAACCCTTTGGGAAGGAACAGCATCCCTAGATACAGGAGTAACAGCTCCATCTGCTGAAGGACTGTGCTTCCTTTTTTCAGGTTCTTTTAGAGAAAGAGTGACAGAACGAGGGACAGAGAGAGCAGGGACAGAGAAAGAATGAGACAGAGAACAAGAGAGAGAAAAAAGAAAGGAAGACAACAACATAAGTAAAGAAGACCGTAAAAAAAAAGAAGATACATTTGAAGGAAATATGTTAATTTATAGCAATATAGAAAAGGTAAGATGGGAGGAAGACATATATACAAGGAGAAAATCCCCAGATTCAGGTAAGCATAGTAAGGAAATAAAAAAAGAGAATGAAAAGAAAGTTATTCAGCTGTATACAAAGAGATCAATCTAATCTAGATGTAATGAAGAGGAACTCAAACCACAACATACTTTTCCCTGAATTCTACCAAAATGAACTCTCTTCTGGCTTTTTTACCTTTGCTGTAATAATGTGTATGAGCTATTTCCAGCAGACTGAAGATGCTAGCCATGCCTCCCAGTCCAGCGTTGGCGTAGGATTGCTCTAGGCTGGACACAGTGCATTTCAGCAGATCAAGCATGCCCTTGTAGACTTTTTTGCTTATTTCCTGCACAATGGGAAAAAATAGAAAAAAAGATTAAACTCTATTACACCAGCAGTTTCAAATCCTGCCACTAAGTTTCACTAGAAAGAGCTATCCCATTACACCCTTGACGGTTCCTGTAGATAATGAATATGAGCAATTTCCATCTTAACATTTAAAATTTTATGAAATCATAAAATGGGTGTTTAAAAGATAATATACACATATCACTGTTGTACCATTAACCCCTTAAAGACCAGGAATTTAAGAAAAAAACTTCCCCAAAAGATCAGAGAAATTTTAGCATTTTTGCTATCACTCCATTTAAACAGACATAGAGCCTGTTTTTTGTTTTTATTTACCTATCAAAAAATATATATATATTATGTATATATATTAAACAACAAAGTGTTGATCTAGGTCCATTTCGGTATATTTCATGCCACCGTTTTGCAGCCAAATGTGATCATATTTAAAAAAAAAAAAAAAATCACAAACTTTGGGGTCATCGCTGATATTATTTACACACAACTACTGCAGTCATAAGACAAATGGTTGGAAAAGCTTATCTGGGATCCCCTTTGTTCAGAAATAACAGACATACTTGGCTTTGCCATTGCCTTTTGGTAATTGGAAGGCTGCTAATTGCAGCTGTGCACAACACTTCTAAAAATACCGGCAGTGTAGAGGTTGATCAGGTAGCATGTAAGGTTAAGTTTAACTGTAGTGTAGAGATTACCCTTCAACCTGATACCTCCCATCCCCTAATCCCTACTTGATCCCTCCCTCACCCCCCACTGGTCACCACCATCTTATGTACTGGCAGACAATGCTAATGTGAATGTGAAGTTTTAGGGCATTTATTTATTTATTTTAAAAATCTGCAGTTAAGGATTCCACCCTTACCCTCCCCAAAGAGCTCTCCAACCCCTCCCCCCAACTATTGTCTGCCATCTTAGGTACTGGCAGCTGTCTGCCAGTGCCCAGTTTATATACATTTATACATGTATTTTTATTTATTCAAAAAAACATTTTTCTGTAGTGTAGCAGCCCCCCTCATCCTCCCCACCTCCCGCTCCAAGCAATTGTTCTGTAAGGCCCCCCTCTCCCCTTTAATAACACATTTTTTGTAGGTAGTAGATCCCTCCCTCTGTGGAAATCCTTTTCTGCAATGTAGCAGTCCCACATTATTTTATGTTTTTTGGAGGAAGCCATTAGAGCTTGCGAATGGTTTCACCACCGACAGCCATTTGCATTCCATATGAAACAGAGGAAAGGATGCAAGGGAGCTCTGAAGCTCTCTTTTTCAAATTTTGAAACTATACTGGATGAAATAAAGCTGCAAATGCTTAGTGTATTTTGGTAGGGTGGAAAAAACCCAGCATGCATTTAACGCCCACAGATTACACCAACAAGCATACAATACATGACAAAATATAACAGGAAAGTAAAATGGTGAAAAACTAAATTTATGCTTACCTGATAAATTTATTTCTCTTGTGGTGTATCCAGTCCACGGATTCATCCATTACATGTGGGATATTCTCCTTCCCAACAGGAAGCTGCAAGAGGACACCCACAGCAGAGCTTTCTATATAGCTCCTCCCCTAACTGCCACTCCCAGTCATTCGACCGAAGACAAGCAAGAGAAAGGAGAAACTATAGGGTGCAGTGGTGACTGTAGTTTAAAAATAAAAAACACCTGCCTTAAAATGACAGGGCGGGCCGTGGACTGGATACACCACAAGAGAAATAAATTTATCAGGTAAGCATACATTTTGTTTTCTCTTGTAAGGTGTATCCAGTCCACGGATTCATCCATTACTTGTGGGATACCAATACCAAAGCTATAGGACACGGATGAAGGGAGGGACAAGGCAGCCCTTAAACGGAAAGCACCACTGCCTGTAAGACCTTTCTCCCAAAAATAGCCTCCGAAGAAGCAAAAGTATCAAATTTGTAGAATTTAGAAAAAGTATGAAGCGAAGACCAAGTCGCCGCCTTACAAATCTGTTCAACAGAAGCCTCATTCTTAAAAGCCCATGTGGAAGCTACCGCTCTAGTGGAATGAGCTGTAATTCTTTCAGGAGGCTGCTGGCCAGCAGTCTCATAAGCTAAGCGGATTATACTTCTTAGCCAAAAAGAAAGAGAAGTTGCCAAAGCCTTTTGGCCTCTCCTCTGTCCAGAGTAGACCACAAACAAAGCAGATGTTTGACGAAAATCCTTCGTAGCTTGTAAATAAAATTTTAAAGTACGAACCACATCAAGATTGTGTAAAAGGGGGGGCGGAGCTAGCTGCCTAAGGGAGCAGAGGTGTTAGCTGACAGCTCTCTGCTATATAAAATTTATAAACTATTATAACCTTTCCAACCAGACTCAACTTTGACCATAGGAAATCTAACTGGGTGGTCAAGGTGTAGGCATACTTAGACTGGATATTTGAGCCTGTAAATCTACCCTGCCTTGACACCGAACTGTCGCCTGCTACAAGCGGAGGTGAAGGATTACCTCAGGCGCCTGACATATCGCAGCTGCGTGGCCTCAAATCCGACACAGGCTCAGTTGAGCTCCGGAGGGTCGGGGATCCACTCCGGAGCTGAAGATAAAGCAACAGAGGCCAGCGGCTGTCAGTACCGCGTGAGTCCACAGAAGACCGGCCCTGAACGGAGACGCAGAGGCCCATCTAACCCACCCAGCCCATCTAATCAAGCCTGTAGCGGTTGGCCGACTTGCCCCTCACCTTTCAACCTGTAAACCACGCAGCAACAACGGGAGCAAGCTGGTACAGAGGCTGCAGCTACATCTTGGAGCAGGTTTCCCCACGCGGGAGCCCTGGAAGCTGATCTGCGACTCTGCAGCTAGTGGCGCGAACGGCCGCCATTTTCACACGGCCCACTCAGACGGAAGTGACTGGATATCCCGCAGCAGAAGCACTAGAGAGGCGGGTAAGATACTCCACACGGGGGGCTATATCACCTTGACCAATACTGTCCCCTGTGTGAAGAGGGATAGAGAGACTGAGCAAATTACCCTAGCATTGCAGATATCAGCTGCAGTACCACTCGCAACACAGTAAAGGGTACAGACATTAAACCGCATCTGACATAGTTGCTTGACTAAGCCACCCCAGCTAGTCCATAGGTGCATCATACCATTCAGGCAATTGGGGAAAGAACAGGGTGCATGAGGCAGACGCACACAGCATAAGAGCTTCTGCTTATTGACATCAAAGGTTGAGACATCTTGATTTATAACAAAAGACACGGCCCCATAGATGCAGCATACTTAGTGACAGGGCCTAAGGGACTTTAGGTGTATTCCGCAGGTGGAGTCAAAGATCATCACGCTCCGATTAGATCAGTGCTAGCTCCAGTACTGAAGCTGGTGTTGAGGCAAGCAAAAATAAATATTTTAATAGTGATCATAACTGCCAGACTGCACCCAAGACAGCCTTATCTATATACAACAGAAGGCCCTACATCAGACCCCCATTTTGCGCATCTGGGTCTGCACGCCACAATAGACCTCTCACATAACAGTCTACACCAGCCACAACAAGCAGGACCTGAAAAGTCTACTAGAGATAAAATCCTACTAGAGTGAGCAGGCACTTCTACATATGCAAGCTGAGCCAGAGACGAGCTCTATCGCTTTGGGGCGCATCTGCATTAAAGCCTAAGAAGTTCCGGGGGGCGGAGCCAACCGCTATGAGGATCAGACGTGTTTTTATGTAGCTCCTGGCCTTTGGGCACCTATATGGAGTATTACATCGATATAATCCCTGAAATTTTCTTTAATTTATATTCTGAAGACTTCAGATAAATACCCCATGCTATTAACAATCGGAAAACAAACCATATTTGTGGACTTAGAGACTCCATCTGCTTCTAAGTGCAGTGCAGCCACGCGGGTTGTCCCGCCATCTTGGTGATAGTAATCCTCTTATACTCACAAGCCAGCTCAACCTATAAAGGACCATCGGCTCACTTATAGACAATGGAGGACAGCTACTTTGAAATAAGAGCTTACTTAAAGAAACTGGAGCTTTGCATGGACTACCACTTCACTTGTCTGAGTGGCGTCATTAGAGGCAGCTCCGATCATAATGGGATATCAGAAACAGAAACAATGGAGCAGATGGAGCTCCGGTCCTGTGCGCAGCTGCCTACGGCTCTAGATCCTGAGCCACAATGTAACTCAGCGACCTCATCGCAACAAACCCAAGTGATTCCCATACAGCCCAGAGAGGGGGAAGCTGTTCACCTGGAGGAAGGGGTAAGTGACCAGATGCCTGATGAAAAATCACCTAAGTGCGGTAGCAGCATCCCTAAACCCACCCCTATCCTGAGAGGTCAGAAGCCGGACATCGAGGATAATATATTTTCTCCCGTTAGCAGCCTTAACATTACCCATCTTTGGTTAACTGGGCTCATGCTGAATAGCCCGTCTGCAGTAAGCTGTTGGGAGGAGCGGCTGCACATAAGCGGTCAGCCCGACAGCGTTGATCTCTTGTTTCCAGCCAGGATCTCGGATGTTTTGCCGTTGCTGGCCTTGGCGGAGGCCAACGGTCCTGCTGGCCTGGGGCTTCCGCTGGAGCTCAGTGCTGGCAGTTGTGCGGCTGCCGAATACCGGCTGGTGATCACAGTGAGAGTTCATCGAGATCACCTGAAAAGCAATTCATATCTACTTGGCCTAACTGGAAATGATGAAGCTGACCCAGCACTCGTTTTCAGCCCGTGGAATCGGGTGATATAATAATAAGCCTACACAGCATACTTGGGTAAACTGAGTTATCCAGCAGTGATGTAGGATAGGGGACTAGGTACTTTGGCAAAACAGCACCTTTCAATTTTGAGCAGTGCCGTTCAATCGTTGACATATGTTCTATTCCAGAGACAATTTTGTCAAAAAGTTTGCATTATATGCTGGACTCTACAATATGTTTATTATGTATAATGTTGACTCTGCAGTTTGATGTCCCCAAATTTATGTCTAGGAGTGTTTTAACCCTCACAAGAGGAAAGGCCCTGCAGTTCTACAGAGCCTTCATATATAGGCCCTTGCAGAGTTTGGAACAATCCTTTTTCATTATAGTGTTTATTGTGACTCTCTGCCTATGTAAGAATTACGTTTACGAAAATGATAGCAGGTCTACTCCTTTTTGTTATGTCCTATTATATGTGTGCTGACTGGAAGACCTGTGTCTAAATGGTTAACTTCTCTTACACATGTTGAGTATTTAAGAGTATTTAAATCCCTACCCCTACATAGTTATTACAAGCTTAGGCTGCAAGTTATTTTTACATGGAGTACATTGCTATATTAGAGGGTACATAGGAGTCTTGATATTATGGCTGCAAGGTATAGGAGGATTCATGGCCAAACATGAGCCTCAGCGAACTTTATGGTGTGGGCTGAACAGAGTTAATATTTCTCTTACAATCTACTTGCATAAATTGTCTCTAGGAGTTATTCTCTATACTATGCAGATGTAATTAGTGCGCTTACCATTTTTCTGCTTATAGCTAATCGTGACTGAGCAGTAATTATTTTAAACTTGTATGCAGTGGGCCTAGCTGTCACGGCTGAATATAATTAGCTCTATCCACTAGTTTGCATGAGTGATATAATTTACACACCAATCTCTACTTCCCCTATTGAGGGGGATAGTGGTCTTCTTATCAGCTATTAGGGATGCAAAACTATTCCTGATGTATGAACCTATATATCCTTGGCCACTATATAGCCTATTGTGCCCCATATGGAAATGTATAAAAGTGTCTAACATCATATATTTTTTATACTATTTTTTCTTATTTTATTTTTTTTTATTTATATTTCTACCTATAGGTCTATAGGTTAAAAGTAGGATGCTTCCATTAGATTAACCTGAGGGAAAACTAAGATGACTACATTATTATATAAATATGTGTATCCTAGTTCTGTGCTACACAACACCACATAAGTCTTGGCATATGCCAATAACTCCTGCTTATACAGAGCTCCATGCTGAGGTTTTATGTGTTTGACTATTCTATTACTACTTACTACCAGGTTACGATAGCAGACGCTAGCCCTTGCAAAGTTTGCAATATTATATCTGGAGAAAGATCAACCTTCTTGGTTATCCACTAGCTTAGGCTATCCCTCACATAGAATACATCACCTGCTGTACTATCTATGATTACATATTTACTATGGGTTCCATCAGGTGGCACCCTAATCCTAAATACTAATAGTTGATATTAGATAGGCCCGCAACCCTCCCCTGCCGCAGGCTTACTAACTGGGAAGGGATAGCTATACATATACAGCATTTCTAGCTAACACCTAACTAGAAGCACACAGAGGGTCTACCCATACACTCCCTACCTATATTCCCTGTAATATCCAATTTTATTAATAAGCCTACACTAGCGGTGCAATATATCTTTCTGCATATCTTGATAGGAGAGGGGTTAGTTTTACCTGTCCAGTTTATATCGCTTTTATGCCTGAGGCCTTGAACTGTTAAGAAAATAGTGTAGTAGAGCATTGTTGTTTGTGTGTCAAGTCCTTTTTTTTTCAACTAGTCGACTTTCCTGAATGAACTTCCCCAGACACATAATAACAGGCCTAACATATTACTTACTTAGTGCGATTACAATTAATCCTATTAAGGTCTAGCTCAGAGAACCTTGTGCATGGTGCTATCTTGCTACAATTAGTACTATTATATACTGCTGTTAAAGAGATCCTATAATTTGCCTTACCTCCTTGCAGGTTATGTTGTGTACTACATATATAATGTGTTTCTTGCATGTTGAAATATACCTCAGCGTTACTAAACTGTTTACTATTTTCTCAAATGTTATATGGAAATGTATATTTTCTATCATGCTCCACCTCTGCTAGTGGGCAAGTTTGATACGCAATGTTCGGACAAGCTCATATATCACCTGTTTCGTTACCCTTTCGATCAGTCCTGAACACCTATGTGAGTTGACATTATCGTGACATGTGTACATTTCTTTATAGTTTATGCTTGTAATGTTTAGGTCTCCCTGAATGGCTCAGCAGAGTGGCCTTTGACCCATATTTAGTTACTCCATTTTGTGTTAAGAAGTTACTTTACCCCATTTCCTACCCCTAAGTAGATAAACCTTCCAAAGCATATATCATTTGGCTTTTTAGTAGCCCAGCTACCAGACCTATGGTCTCTACGATCGGACACTTATGAGTCCATACCAGATACCATATACTACTTACATTTATATATGGCTCCGCCCCCCACCCCTTTCCCTATGCGTATAGCGGTGCTTACCCGCTGAATATCCCCCGCCCCCCTATATTCCTCGGCCCAAGAGTGGCTGATATTGATGTTAACCCTCCACAGGCTGATATTTTGGTCTTAGGTAAAATACTATTAGAATGTGGAGCTCATATGCTGACAATATAATATAAAATGAAGTTTTATTTCATCTCGCCTAAGATACTGTCTATCTTCAAAACCAGATTTGAAATGTATTTTCTCTTGCTATGTGTGAATATTGCTTTCTCAACAATGCCTATGTATAGAAAATGTATTAATATCTTTGTTGTAACTTTGGCCTTAGGGCGAGTTCTTGTTGTGATGATATATGTTTTAATTTCAATAAAAAAACAATTTAAAAAAAAAAAAAAAAAAAAAAAAAGCCTAAGAAGTTCCAATAAAACTGACCAGCAACCGTAAACTTTAACCCATCTCTCCACCATTTCCCACCTGGTACCACAGGTGGGTCATATCCTCATCCCCTTTATCCTCTTCGCCGATAGGAGGCAAATCCCCTGGGGAGCAGGGTATACACTAAAGGCTGCAGTTACCACATACCCGGCTCTAGGGTATAGGAGTTACACTTGCATAAGACACACATTTCAAGAAGAGACCACTCTCTCTCACAGTAGAAATAACTGCCCGCACAGGACAAGACATCTATCAAAAGAGCTTCCAGACTAAACCATCTTTCTCAGAGCATTCCTCCTTATTTGTGGAGAACAACACATAGCAATATGTAATTGAACTCTACCTGTTTGTGGCCCCGCCGGCCAATGCATTCCTACTAGCATATGTGAAACAAGCAGGCTCTCAGCAGCAACACGCACTAACTAATAGGCAGTCTCATATCTCATAATAAACAAGATGTCGCAGGCCCAGAAAAGAAAACAGAAACCCCACGTCACACCAAAAAGAACAGTGGTAGATCATTTTCAGCACCGCTCTAACATGGCCCACACGAGGTCAGAAGATGAATATTCAGATACCGGGAGTGCCTCAGACACCCAGGCCGGCTCAACATTAAAGCAAAAGGCCTCACAAGTTCTAGGGGCATCCAACAGTCCTAATAACAATATGATAGAAACCATTCAATCCCTATTGACCTCACACCATGATTCCTTAACTAAGAGATTTGAAAGGTCACATGCAGATTTGAAGAGGGACATCGGCCTCATAGGGGAGAGAACAGATGCGCTGGAGCGCAAGCAGGAAGATCTGGCAATAGATCACACCAACCTTCTTAGTTACTCCCAATCTTTAGCCATTCAAATTACAGATTTAGAACTGAAGCTGGCGGATCTAGAGGACAGATCGCGCCGTAACAACATACGCATTAAAGGTGTACCGGAATCAGTTCTACCACAGGACCTGGAGAAATACCTACATGGACTATTTGAAGCGGTATTGGGACCTGCGACAGGTACTGAGAATCTCATAGACAGAGTACACAGAGCCGTTAGAGCACGAACAGCTGATGGTGGTCAGCCAAGAGATGTAATAGCGAGGCTCCATTATTATACATACAGAGAAAGAGTTATCAGAGCTTTAGCAAGAGACAAGCGTCTACCTGAAGAATATACAGGACTGCAAATCTATCCAGACCTTTCCACCCACACACTACAGATTCGCAGACATTACCAGCCTTACACCAAAATACTGAGAGAGAGAGAGACTTAAAATATAGGTGGGGATTCCCAGTAAAACTCTTTATTGCCAAAGATGGTCATCAGTACATGGCCTCTACCCCCCAGCAGGCTCGTGAGTCGCTACAAAAATGGAACCTGCTCCCCTCGGATGGAGAAGATCGTCCCACCGACACAGAAATAAACACTGGCCTAAGGGCATCGGCTCCACCGTGGAAACCACTGCCACAGAGACCCTCTAGCACTGTTGGAAAACTCAATGAGACCCTCAAGAAACACAGAGACCCTATTGGTCCACATCAGGACACAGACACTTAGAGAGCCTGCTTGCTCATTTGTTTGTTCATTTTCTTTGCTGTACCCTCCGACAGGAGAAGAAGAAACATCACAGGAGAGAGTGCTCTCTTGTACCCAAGGACTATCTTGTTGACTGAGCAGAATGAAGACGGGTGAGATCAGAACAATTATATACTATAGTTTGCTCATTTACTCAAGTAATGGACACTCACCATAGACCTTAAATATGTTTGTTTCCTACTGTTGCTTGCATTTATATTGTTATTTTATTGCACTGAGTTATATAGTTGGATAATAGACTAGTACTTGGATCATTTATTTGAGTGATAGACTCTAGCCATAACCTATACACATGTTTGTTTCCCGCTATTACTCGTGAACTCATATTTCATTTTATTATGTTGAATTGCATATCTAGATAATTGTATGCTCCAATACCCTGTTATCCTACTTCTTTCAGTATCTGATCATGGTGGACAATGAGAGTAGGCTGAACCTGCACCCAAGAGCTACCATTGAGTATGGAACCATCACAACATTAGAGACTTTAGTGCGAGTTGGACATATACTATAACCGCACCCCACTTTAATACCCCCTGCCAAACCTTGACCTATACAGAGATAACTGAAGTGCTCGATTTAGCCAGGTACAGGTAAATTGCTATAGGACTACTTTGCCCTTCCCGAAATCCATAGACAGCGATCCCTGACCACGACAACCAACAGATCCTCAGCCAGCGGTCCACAAGATAGCGAAAACCCTATGCTCTTTAATAGTCCAATCCCCCCCTAGACGCACATTAGCTACCTGAGAAACACCCTCACTGACCAACGACTCCAATGACCATAGTACAGGAAGCCCATGACTGCAACCTTCTTCCCTCTACTGACCTATCCATAAGAGACGAAGCACACATTGTACCTCTAGTGAGAAACTACACACACAACATATAGTATTCCATACTAGGCTCAGTAGCTTCAACAATAACGAGTGTGGGAAAGGTAGCTATGACATTATCTATTGCTTTTGTTCGACTGATTAGCGTTGTTTAAGATTCCTCCTGTTGAGGTTAATGTATATAATAAGAGGTTTACAGCACTGAATGTTATGTTATGGATGACATAAGTACTAAATACATATGCTTTTTTTTTGCTTTTTTTTTTCTCTTTTTCTTCTCCTACATTGGCCTGGCGGGGCCATGGACCCCTCTCCGCTAGCTCCCCCCCAAAAACATATAAGTTGTGCCCCACTAGCATAGACTAGTCGGTGCACTCATTGCGAAAGTGTATACTTATCACTTTTAACCAGTCAAAGAAGTTTTAACTCTTTGAAGTTTATATAATACTTCTCATTCTAAACCACACTACGTACTCCTAACTCCTTCCGTACAAGATCAGCCCCCTACATCCGCCTACCAGGCTGACCTTATATTCCAGGTGACCCAGATAACCCTCCCTTCACTCCCAGAATGGCCCCTATATGCATAGCCACATTGAATGCACAAGGCTTAAATTCCCCCACAAAGAGGAGACTGCTGCAGCAATATACCTCTACACACAAAGTACACATTATGCTCTTGCAGGAGACCCATTGGATGGGGGAACCCCGGACATCTGGGATTTCTCGGCTCTATCCAGTATGTGAGACTGCCTCCAGCACAGAAGGCAAAAATAAAGGGGTCGCCATTTTGATCAGTAGGGATTTATCCTTTAAAATGGAATATATCGAGAGAGATAATGAAGGTAGATTTCTGATACTCATCTGCCTACTCAATGACACATTGTTCACATTAGTCTCACTGTATGCACCTAATTCCAAGCAAATTCCATTCCTCCGTAAGCTGCTAGCACACATAGAACAGATTAAAAGAGGACACTTAATAATAGGGGGAGACTTTAACATGGTCTGGGACCCAGCCAATGACAAAAAGTCCACTATCTCTAGGCGCTCGAATAGAAACATTTCCTCCACCTCTAATGCCTTTAGGAAACTCATATATCAACACAATCTTTATGACGCCTGGAGGTGCCTGGCACCCTCAGTAAAAGACTATACACACTTCTCGAAGGCACATAACTCATACTCCAGACTGGACCACATATTTTGTGACTCGTGGTCATTGGACCAACTTGTCAACCCTACCATCAGACCATGCACGTGGTCAGACCATGACATGGTCTATTTAGACTTTACCAAGATGCAAACCCTGGCCAATAGACCCCCATGGAGACTCCATGAGCAATGGCTGTCTGATATGGAACTCCCAACACTTCAGGAGATTGTGAAGGAGTTTCTATCACACAATGACACGGGAATCACTGATGTGAGCATGGTATGGGCCGCCCTTAAAGCGTACCTACGCGGACACTTCATACAAAAAGCGGCCCGACTATGTAAACAGAAATAGCAAAATTATATGGAGATCTCCGCATCCTGGAGCAAATGAACAAAATGAGCCCTAGCACCCAAGTGGCCCATCAAATTGGACTCATCAGAGACGAGATCTCCAAGAGAGATCTGACACGGGTTCAGGAGAATCTCCATAAACTCAAACAATGTGTATTACCCCAAAGGAAATAGGGCAGACAGGCTTCTAGCCAACAAGCTCCGCAAGCGCACACTACAGCAGAGGATACCCCGCATTGCAACACACAATGGCATAGTACACTCTCCAAAGGAAATAGGCATTGCATTCCCTAATTAAGATTCTTCCCTCTACAACATCGAGAAATCAGAAGTAGCTGGCAAACCTGACCATAACAACATCCTCAGATTCCTAGAAAAACTACCTATACCCACACTCTCTGAGGAATCCAAGAACGAGTTGGGACGGCAGTTTACGCTAGTAAAGTAGCCATAGATGGCCTAGCACCCCACAGGGCACCTGGTCCTGATGGGTTCACGGTAGTGTTTTATCGAGTGCTCAGCCCGATCCTAACCCCGATATTGCTCCGACTATTTCAAACGGCAGCTACTAAGGGTGCCTTCCTTGCTGAATTTTTAGAAGCAAATATCACCACAATTCATAAGGAAGGAAAAGACCCGCTGCTATGCTCCAGCTATAGGCCTATCTCGCTTATCAACGTAGACGCCAAAATCTATGCGAAAATATTAGCGAATAGGCTAGGGAAGCATCTACAGACAATTGTGCACTTAGATCAAGTGGGCTTTGTCCAGGGAAGACAGGGCACCGATAACACCCGGCGTCTCTTAAATATATTCTCGGAGGCCGCAGATATGGGACTCCCTCTACTCACCCTGTTGCTAGACGCCGAGAAGGCATTTGACAGGGTGGGGTGGGATTACTTGTTTCAAACCCTATCAGCATTCGACATACCGGACCCTTTCATTACGGCGACAAAAGCATTATATTCTGCCCCAACTGCAGTTGTTAGGGGAGTAGGATTCTGCTCCCCTAAAATCACAATCAGCAATGGAACCAGACAGGGATGCCCTCTTTCCCCTCTATTATTTATCCTAGCTATTGAACCCCTAGCAATCGCAATCAGGGAATCACCGCAGATTTGTTGAGTGCAAATGCATGATACCCCCCAGAAGCTTGCGCTATTTGCTGATGATCTTACGGTCTTCCTATCAGACCCGGTTGCTTCACTTCCCCCGTTGATGGCCCTCCTTAAACAATTTGGAGATATTTCCCATTACAAGCTGAATGTTACCAAAACGGAGGTGTACTCCATCAATATCCCACAGGATGAGAGGGAAGCAGTCCAACTTGCTTACTCCTTCAAATGGTCCTGCAAAGGAATTCGCCACTTGGGAGTTTTTCTCTCCCATAAGCAGTCGGTAGTAATCAAGGAAAACTTTGAAACATTACTAACGACCGTCACAGCGGAAATTAATACTAAGAGATATAGTGATATATCTTGGATGGGTAGAATAGCGGCTCTCAAGATGATGATCTTGCCAAAGCTCACCTACCTGTTCCGCTGCATCCCGATACCAGTCCCAGTCACGCTGATTCGGAGGTTCTAGACCCTCTTTAACTCGTACACTTGGTGTACCAAAAGGCCACGGGTAGCTGCACACATCCTGCAAATGCCGATAGAGAGGGGGGGCCTTGGACTACCCAGCGTTAGAAAATATTATGAAGCGGCTATGCTGACCCATGCTACAGCCTGGGGCAGGGATCTCCCTCCAACGAGGTGGAGAGAACTAGAGCAGGCGTCACTGCCAGCTTACATTTACCTAGAAGATTTGCTTTGGCTGCCCCCGCATTGGCAAACCAAAGTGCACGTCGCTAACAGTATAGTAAAGGGGTGTCGAGATACCTGGATTAAGTTGCGGAACAATAAATTAGTTGCCCCACATCCCTCACCAATACACCCAATAAGGGGCCTCCTATTGGGACTACTTGACACACATCTAGACACATGGACATCAACGGGCATAAACACTGTACGAGACTTTTACAATAATGGACAGCTACGAACACACAAGGACATGCTTGACCTCCCCACACTGACACCCAAACACCAATTCGACTTACTGAGACTTCGTACCCTGATGAGATCCTGGGGTTTCTTAGGGGAAACGCTGAGGGATCTGACCATTTGGGAGACACGTTGAATAACTAATTCCCAACAACATAAACCCCTCACAATACACTACCACTGTCTGATAGAGGAAGGGACTACCTCAAAAACGATTCATATGGATGCCTGGGAGAGAGACCTACAGACTATGCATACACCAGAGACTTGGAGCAAAGCCATTAGTCTAACAAAAAAGGCAACCCATTGCATCACCCTCTATGAGTTGTATTTCAAAGTAATCACCAGATGGCACTTAGTTCCAACGAAATTGCAGAGACTCTTTCCTGACCATTCATGGCTGTGCTGGAGGGAATGTGGAGAGCAAGGGTCCCCCATCCATGTTTGGTGGACCTGTCCCAAATTAACGACCTACTGGCAGAAAGTAGAAAAGGTCTGTGTAGACCTTGAACTGACATCATCCTTAAGCCCGGACCTAGCCATCTTACATCTAAACGTAGACAAACTCCCCAAAACCAAACAAAATCTCCTGATATACATCCTCATCTCTGCTAAATTGCTGATTGCCAGGAATTGGAAAAAGAGCCAACCTCCTAGACTGCAGAGTGTTATTGACAATGTAAACTATATCAAAAATATGGAAAATTATGTTGCCAGGGAACGAGGACAACTGAACAATTACAGCTTAATTTGGGAACCCTGGGAAACCATGTTACATCGCCCAGCCCGACCTGAATGCTCAAATATGTTACCCTTGCCACCCTGCCCCTACACATCCCTGGATATCAAGACAATTGCTCAACGCCCTGACTGGTAGATAGCGGGCGGAGAGGGGTCGGAAGACCCCCCATAACCATAGGAGTTTATAATGTGATGTAATGTAATGTTTAACACTAAGCTAATAGATCGCTTCCATTGACTGGTTTATTATCCCAAGGATAACACCTTTACTGTATATTAAATTATGACTGTGCACCCCTAAGAGTTCTTTATATATGTAAAAAATAACCTCTGTAAAAACGAGGACTCCCTTACAAAGAAAAGTTTGCATTCTTACTCACTGTTTGTAATCACACATATGTATGTATCTTTCATGCTATGCTAAACATAGATATTGCCTACATCTTTGTATGAGGAATGCTGTATGTTGAAAATATGTCCTCAATAAAAAAAATATATAATAAAAAAAAAGATTGTGTAATAGACGTTCCTTCTTTGAAGAAGGATTGATTAGGACACAGTGATAGAACAACAATCTCCTGATTGATATTCTTATTAGATACCACCTTAGGAAGAAAACCAGGTTTGGTACGTAACACTACCTTATCTGCATCGAAAATGAGATAAGGGGAATCACATTGTAAAGCAGATAACTCCGAAACTCTTCGAGCCGAGGAGATAGCTACTAAAAACAGAACTTTCCAAGATAAAAGTTTAATATCTATGGAATGCAAAGGTTCGAACTGAACCCCTTGCAGAACCTTAAGAACTAAATTTAAACTCCATGGTGGAGCAACAGGTTTAAACACAGGCTTGATTCTAACTAAAGCCTGACAAAATGCCTGAACATCTGGAGTATCAGCCAGACGCTTGTGCAAAAGAATAGACAGAGCAGAAATCTGTCCCTTTAAGGAACTAGCTGACAATCTCTTCTCCAATCCTTCTTGGAGAAAAGATAATATCCTAGGAATCCTGACCGTACTCCATGAGTAACCTTTGGATTCACACCAATGAAGATATTTACACCATATCTTATGATAGATTTTCCTAGTGATCGGCTTTTGAGCCTGAATTAAGGTGTCAATGACCGACTCAGAGAAACCACGCTTTGATAAAATCAAGCGTTCAATCTCCAAGCAGTCAGACACAGAGAAATTAGATTTGGATGGTTGAAAGGACCCTGTAGTAGAAGGTCCTGCCACAGCGGCAGAGTCCATGGTGGAAGGGATGACCTGCGTGGCCACGCAGGTGCTATCAAAATCACCGAAGCTCTCTCCTGCTTGATCTTGGCAATCAGACGAGGGAGCAGAGGAAACGGTGGAAACACATAAGCCAGGTTGAAGACCAAGGCACTGCTAGAGCATCTATCAGAGCTGCCTTGGGATCCTTGGACCTGGATCCGTAACAAGGAAGCTTGGCGTTCTGACGAGACGCCATGAGATCCAGTTCTGGTTTGCCCCAAAGTTGAATCAACTGTGCAAATACCTCCGGATGGAGTTCCCACTCTCCCGGATGAAAAGTCTGCCGACTTAGAAAATCCGCCTCCCAGTTCTCTACTCCTGGGATATGGATAGCTGATAGATGGCAAGAGTGAACCTCTGCCCATAGAATTATTTTTGAAACCTCCAACATTGCTAGGGAACTCCTTGTTCCCCCTTGATGGTTGATGTAGGCTACAGTCGTGATATTGTCTGACTGAAATCTGATGAACCTGACCGCAGCAAGCTGAGGCCAAGCTTGAAGAGCATTGAATATCGCTCTTAGTTCCAGAATGTTTATCGGAAGGAGTGCCTCCTCCTGAGTCCACGAGCCCTGAGCCTTCAGGGAGTTCCAGACTGCACACCAGCCCAGAAGGCTGGCATCTGTCGTTACTATTGTCCAATCTGGCCTGCGGAAGGTCATAACCTTGGACAGATGGACCCGAGATAGCCACCAGAGGAGAGAATCCCTGCTCTCTTGATCCAGATTTAGTAGAGGGGACAAATCTGTGTAATCCCCATTTCACTGACTGAGCATGCACAGTTGCAGCGGTCTGAGATGTAGGTGGGCAAACAGCACTATGTCCATTGCCGCTACCATTAAGCCGATTACTTCCATACACTGAGCCACTGAAGGGCGAGAAGTGGAATAAAGAACATTGCAGGAATTTAGAAGTTTTGACAACCTGGTCTCTGTCAGGTAAATCTTCATTTCTACAGAATCTATCAGAGTTCCTAGGAAGGAAACTCTTGTGAGAGGAGATAGAGAACTCTTTTCTTCGTTCACCTTCCACCCATGAGACCTCAGGAATGCCAGAACAATGTCCGTATGGGACCTGGCGATTTGAAAATTCGACGCCTGTATCAGAATGTCGTCTAGGTAAGGGGCTACTGCTATACCCCGCGGCCTTAGGACCGCTAGGAGTGACCCTAGAACCTTCGTAAAGATTATTGGTGCCGTGGCTAACCCAAAGGGAAGAGTCACAAACTGGTAATGCCTGTCTAGGAAGGCGAACCTGAGAAACTGATGATGATCTCTGTGTATCGGAATGTGAAGATAAGCATCCTTTAAGTCCACGGTAGTCATATATTGACCCTCCTGGATCATAGGTAGGATGGTTCGAATAGTCTCCATCTTGAAGGATGGGACCCTGAGAAATTTGTTTAAGATCTTGAGATCTAAGATTGGTCTGAATGTTCCCTCTTTCTTGGGAACTACAAACAGATTTGAATATAAGCCTTGCCTCTGTTCCTACTTTGGAACTGGGTGAATCACTCCCATAACTAGGAGGTCTTGAACACAATATCAGAATGCCTCTCTCTTTATCTGGTTTGCAGATAAAAGTGAGAGATGAAATCTCCCTTTTGGGGAAGAAGCTTTGAAATCCAGAAGATATCCCTGGGACACAATTTCCAACGCCCAGGGATCCTGGACATCTCTTGCCCAAGCCTGGGCGAAGAGAGAAGTCTGCCCCCTACTAGATCCATTTCCGGATCGGGGGCTGATCCTTCATGCTGTCTTAGAGGCAGCAGCAGTTTTTTTGGCCTGCTTTCCCTTGTTCCAAGCTTGGTTAGGTCTCCAGACCGGCTTGGACTGGGCAAATTTTCCCTCTTGTTTTGTATTACAGAAAGTTGAAGCTGCGCCACTCTTGAAGTTTCGAAAGGAACAAAAATTAGTCTGTTTGGTCCTTAATTTGTTGGACCTATCCTGAGGAAGGGCATGACCTTTTCCTCCAGTAATATCAGAAATGATCTCCTTCAGTCCAGGCCCGAATAGGGAATGTATGAGAAGCCATAGCGCCCTACGCACCTGAATAGCAAAACCTGAATTTTTAGCCGTTAGCTTGGTTAAATGAACAACGGCATCAGAAACAAATGAATTGGCTAGCTTAAGAGCTTAAAGCTTTTCAAGGATATCATCCAACGGGGTTTCTACCTGTAGAGCCTCTTCTAGAGACTCAAACCAGAAGGCCACAGCAGCAGTGACTGGGGCAATGCATGCAAGGGGCTGGAGAATAAAACCTTGTTGAATAAAAATTTTCTTAAGGTAACCCTCTAATTTTTTGTCCATTGGATCTAGAAAAGCACAACTGTCCTCGACCGGGATAGTTGTACGCTTCGCTAGGGTACAGACTGCTCCCTCCACCTTAGGGACCGTTTGCCACAAGTCCCGTGTAGCGGCATCTATAGGAAACATCTTTTTAAAAGCAGGAGGGGGAGAGAATGGTACACCTGGTCTATCCCATTCCTTAGTAATAATTTCTGAAAACCTCTTAGGGATTGGAAAAACCATCAGTGTAAACAGGCACTGCATAGTATTTATCCAATTTACACAATTTTTCTGGGACTACAATGGCGTCACAGTCATCCAGAGTTGCTAAAACCTCCCTGAGCAACACGCGGAGGTGTTCAAGCTTAAATTTAAATCTAGACATATCAGAATCAGGTTGAAGTGTCTTCCCTGAATCAGAAAAATCACCCACAGATAGAAGCTCTCCTGCTTCGGCTACTAAAGCGTCAGAGAGCTCTGTATTTGTTCTAGCCCCAGAGCTGTCTCGCTTTCCTTGTAACCCTGGCAGTTTGGACAATACCTCTGTAAGGGTAGGATTCATAACTGCCGCCATGTCTCGTAAGGTATACGCAATGGGCGCGCTAGATGTACTTGGCGTCCCTTGAGCGGGAGTTATAGGTTCTGACACATGGGGAGAGTTAGTCGGCATAACTTCCCCCTTGTCAATTTCCTCTGGTGATAAATCTTTTAAAGCCAGAATATGGTCTTTATAATTTATAGTAAGATCAGTGCATTTGGTACACATTCTAAGAGGGGGTTCCACAATGGCTTCTAAACATAATGAACAAGGAGTTTCCTCTATGTCAGACATGTTTAACAGACTAGTAATGAGACCAGCAAGCTTGAAAAACACTTTAATAAATGTGAAAAAGCAGAATATAAAAAACGGTACTGTGCCTTTAAGGGAAAAAAACAATCACATAGACTGCAAAACAGTGGAAAAAAGCAGTAAACTCTACAAAATTTTTACAGTGTGTATAATAGACTAAAATAGCATTGCACCCACTTGCAAATGCATGATTAACCCCTCAGGCTCAGAAACGAATCAGAAAAACGATAAAACCGTTATAAACAGTCACAAGAAAAATGCCACAGCTCTACTGTGACTCCTACCTGCCCTTAAAACGACTTTTGTAGCAACAAAAACCCTTTACAGAGGTCCTATATGTCAGGGGACTCCTTCAGGGAAGCTGGATGTCTCAGACTGCAAAAACTACTGCGCAATTAAAGCGCGAAAATAGGCCCCTCCCCCCATGCACTCAAAGTGAAAGGGCCATAAATAACTACTCCTAGGAGAATTCTAATCAGCCATGTGGAAAACTAGGCCCCAAATAAAGATTTATCACCTTCAGTAAAAAACGTTTTTTATATCTCATGCAAACGTTTTACATACTAAGTAATAAGAGCAATAAACATGAATATTACCCTGTACTGCAAGCATGATTCCAGTCGTTTGTTAACAAATTACTGTAATCAGGCTTACCTTAAATATATCAGGCACTGTCAGCATTTTCTAGACCTTATCTCTCTAGAAAAAAATATACTGAACATACCTCAGAGCAGGTAATCCTGCCGGCCATTCCCCCAGCTGAAGTTTTCCCATACTCTTCAGTTATGTGTGAGAACAGCAGTGGACCTTAGTTACAACCTGCTAAGATCATCAAAAACCTCAGGCAGAACTCTTCTTCTAATTTCTGCCTGAGGTAAAAACAGTACAACGCCGGTACCGTTTAAAAATAACAAACTTTTGATTGAAGATAAACTACACTATCACCACATATCTCTTGATACTTCCTTTCTTGTCGAGAGCTGCAAGAGAATGACTGGGAGTGGCAGTTAGGGTAGGAGCTATATAGACAGCTCTGCTGTGGGTGTCCTCTTGCAGCTTCCTGTTGGGAAGGAGAATATCCCACAAGTAATGGATGAATCCGTGGACTGGATACACCTTACAAGAGAAAGTGAAAATTATAAAAAAAAAAAAATTAAATCATGTATTAATAAATTAGAGTCCTACATCTTCACAGAGAATTTTTATTTACAAAAATGTCTCTGCTTCATTCTCAGGGGCA
Organism: Bombina bombina; assembly: GCF_027579735.1. Taxonomy (NCBI): domain Eukaryota; kingdom Metazoa; phylum Chordata; class Amphibia; order Anura; family Bombinatoridae; genus Bombina; species Bombina bombina. The sequence continues at coordinate 136,455,217 of NC_069505.1, read as the reverse complement.
TACTGAGGTATTTTGAGACAGCAAATTAAATTACATAGCTTGGTCACAGACTAAAATATGTATCAAATGAACTGGATTTGGTTCTCATACCTTTTTAAAAAGGGACAGTAAACAACTTGTGATTTTTATAAAATGTTTCATTTTGTGGATAACACTTTTATCAAAGCTAATCATGCTACATACCTTTCCCTAATTGGCTTTAGCTGATCACAACTACAAAACATTGTATTTTATACTGACTTTATAACAGTGGTTAGCCTTGTTGTTTGCAGACTCAAGCCCAAAATGGCTCGTCAAATATAAGACAAATAGCGGGTGGAGTTTGGTTATGAAAAATAACTGATGTAAAAAGGATGCTATTTTTTTTTTTTTTTAAATTAAACTTGACTGATATGTCATTCTATAACTAGACAACAGAAATGTCTTGTAAATACAAGGTGTTTACAGTCCCTTTAAACAGAAACAACTAGTAATTGAAGGGTAAAAAAAACAACGTATTATATAGCCCTCTACAACTTACCACTTCCTGGATGATATCATTCCGTGCGTCCTCCTCGGTTTGAATAGCCCTGTTCAATTTGCTCAGCACGAAAACTCGCAGCTGTTCACTCTCTAACAGCCGTCGCACCTTCTTCATGTTTAGCCAGCCTACTCCCTGCCCCTCCAGGACACTCAGCGCAACTTCCTTTAGAAATTGCTGGTTCTCGCTGCAAGCAAAAATATGAAATGACATTAACCAATTGGCATTCTAAGAAAGATGCAATATATTACTTCTAAGCCGCTATGGGAATAGCAAGTCACAACATGGAACAGTCATTCTCCACTCTAATCATAACACTGAACATTGTGTGTCATGTTTTTCAGGAGCTCAGAAAGAGCACTGTAATGTTTAGAATGTTAACAATTAATGGATGCTAATTTTGTATACAATGATACAAGAAAGTGTTCACCCAGGAGCGGACAACTGATCAGGGGCTTGTTCTTTGGTGGGAGCAGCCTCTTTTAGCCCAATTGTACGTTTCACAGAGGAAAAAAAAAAATAATAAAGTATAACAGTCTGATCTCACCTAAAAAGGACAGCCCAGCCCACAAATACTAGGCAATCCTCCTTTGAAGGGAAATGGCAACCCCAGACAATTGTTTCAGCCTTCTGTGGGCCTCCTCAGTGAGGTACACCCATATCACTCTAGGCACATTGGGCAAGGAGTCCTTGTCTGGTTTCCCCACCACCCTTAGGGAGACTTTTCCCAGGGTCATAATACACAATACCAGGCAATACAAGAGAACCATTCCTACATATCTGCCTTTGTGAAATAGTTGAGATCAAAGAAAACAGAATTTATGCTTACCTGATAAATTACTTTCTCTTGCAGTGTATCCAGTCCACGGATTCATCCTTTACTTGTGGGATATTTTCCTTCCCTACAGGAAGTGGCAAAGAGAGCACACAGCAGAGCTGTCCATATAGCTCCCCCTCTAGCTCCACCCCCCAGTCATTCGACCAAAGGTTAGGAAGAAAAAGGAGAAACCATAGGGTGCAGTGGTGACTGTAGTTTAAACAAAACATTTTTTACCTGACTCAATTCCCAGGACGGGCCATGGACTGGATACACCACAAGAGAAAGTAATTCATCAGGTAAGCATAAATTCTGTTTTCTCTTGTAAGGTGTATCCAGTCCACGGATTCATCCTTTACTTGTGGGATACCAATACCAAAGCTTTAGGACACGGATGAAGGGAGGGAACAAGACAGGTACCTTAAACGGAAGGCACCACTGCTTGCAAAACCTTTCTTCCAAAAATAGCCTCCAAAGAAGCAAAAGTATCAAATTTGTAAAATTTGGAAAAAGTATGCAGTGAAGACCAAGTCGCTACCTTACAAATCTGTTCAACAGGAGCCTCATTTTTAAAAGCCCATGTGGAAGCCACTGCTCTGGTAGAATGAGCAGTAACAGTTTTAGGAGGCTGCTGGCCAGCAGTCTCATAGGCCAAACGGATGATGCTTTTCAGCCAAAAGGAAAGAGAGGTAGCAGTCGCTTTCTGACCTCTCCTCTTACCAGAATAGATAACAAACAAGGAAGATGTTTGTCTGAAATCCTTAGTTGCTTGTAAATTGAACTTTAAAGCACAAACTACATCAAGATTGTGTAACAGACATTCCTTCCTCGAAGAAGGATTAGGACACAGAGAAGGAACAACTATTTCCTGGTTAATATTCTTGTTAGAAACAACTTTAGGAAGAAAACCAGGTTTGGTACGCAAAACTACCTTATCTGCGTGGAACACCAGGTAAGGTGAATCACACTGCAAGGCAGATAATTCTGAGACTCTTCGAGCAGAAGAGATAGCTACCAAAAACAAAACTTTCCAAGATAACAACTTAATATCTATGGAATGTAAAGGTTCAAACGGAACCCCTTGAAGAACTGAAAGAACTAGATTTAGACTCCATGGCGGAACCACGGGTTTATAAACAGGCTTGATTCTGACTAAAGCCTGAGTAAACGCTTGAACGTCTGGTACCTCTGCCAGACGCTTGTGTAAAAGGATAGACAGAGCAGTCCTTTTAAGGAACTAGCTGACAATCCTTTCTCCAATCCTTCTTGGAGGAAAGACAATATCCTGGGAATCCTAATCTTACTCCATGAGTAACCCTTGGATTCACACCAACAAAGATATTTCCGCCATATCTTATGGTAGATTTTCCTAGTGACAGGCTTTCTAGCCTGAATCAGAGTATCTATAACTGACTCAGAGAAACCACGCTTTAATAGAATTAAGCGTTCAATCTCCAAGCAGTTAGACGCAGAGAAATTAGATTTGGATGCTTGAACGGACCCTGTATTAGAAGATCCTGCCTCATTGGCAATGTCCATGGTGGGACAGATGACATGTCCACTAGGTCTGCATACCAAGTCCTGAGTGGCCACGCAGGCGCTATCAGAAACACTGAAGCGTTCTCCTGCTTGATTCTGGCGACCAGACGAGGGAGAAGAGGAAACGGTGGAAAAAGCATAAGACAGATTGAAGGACCAAGGCACTGCTAGAGCATCTATCAATACCACCTTGGGATCCCTGGACCTGGACCCGTAGAGAGGAAGTTTGGTGTTCTGACGGGACGCCATCAGATCCAACTCTGGAGTGCCCCATAGCTGAGTCAGCTGGGCAAATACCTCCGGGTGGAGTTCCCACTCCCCCGGGTGAAAAGTCTGATGACTTAGAAAATCTGCCTCCCAGTTGTCTACTCCTGGGATGTGAATTGCTGAGAGATGGCAGGAGTGATCCTCCGCCCACCTGATTATTTTGGTTACTTCCGTCATCGCTAGGGAACTCTTTGTTCCACCCCTGATGATTGACGTAAGCTACAGTCGTGATGTTGTCAGACTGAAATCTGATGAATTTGGCCGCAGCTAGTTGAGGCCATGCCTGAAGAGCGTTGAATATCGCCCTCAGTTCCAGAATGTTTATCGGGAGAAGAGTTTCTTCCCGAGACCATAAGCCCTGAGCTTTCAGGGAGTCCCAGACCGCACCCCAGCCTAACAGACTGGCGTCGGTCGTTACAATGATCCACTCTGGCCTGCAGAAACATATTCCCTGAGACAGGTGATCCTCAGACAACCACCAGAGAAGAGAATCTCTGGTCTCCTGGTCCAACTGAATTTGAGGAGACAAATCTGCATAATCCCCATTCCACTGTTTGAGCATGCATAGTTGCAGTGGTCTGAGGTGTATCCGAGCAAAAGGGACTATGTCCATTGTCGCTACCATTAATCCGATTGTCTCCATGCACTGAGCTACAGATGGCCGGGGAATGGAATGAAGAGCTCGGCAAGTAGTTAAGAGTTTTAATTTTCTGACCTCCGTCAGAAATATTTTCATTTCTACCGAGTCTATTAGAGTCCCTAGGAAGGGAACCCTTGTGAGAGGGGAAAGAGAACTCTTTTTGATGTTCACCTTCCACCCATGAGACCTCAGAAAGGCCAAAAAAATCTCAGTGTGAGACTTGGCTCTTTGTAAAGATGGCGCCTGAATTAAGATGTCGTCTAGGTAAGGCGCCACTGCTATGCCCCGCGGTCTTAGGACCGCCAGGAGGGACCCTAGCACCTTTGTGAAAATTCTGGGAGCAGTGGCTAAGCCGAAGGGAAGAGCCACAAACTGGTAATGCTTGTCCAGAAAAGCGAACCTAAGAAACTGGTGATGATCTTTGTGGATAGGAATGTGTAGGTATGCATCCTTTAGATCCACGGTAGTCATATATTGACCTTCCTGGATCATTGGTAAGATTGTCCGAATGGTCTCCATTTTGAATGATGGGACTCTGAGGAATCTGTTTAGAATTTTTAGATCCAGGATGGGTCTGAAAGTTCCCTCTTTTTTGGGAACCACAAACAGGTTTGGGTAAAAACCCAACCCTTGTTCTGCAATTGGAACTGGGTGGATCACTCCCATTTTATGTAGATCTTCTACACAGTGTAAAAACGCCTCTTTCTTTATCTGATCTGTAGACAGACGAGAAATGTGGAACCTTCCCCTTGGAAGAGAGTCCTTGAATTCTAGAAGATATCCCTGGGATACAATCTCTAATGCCCAAGGATCGTGTACATCTCTTGCCCATGCCTGAGCGAAGAGAGAGAGTCTGCCCCCTACTAGATCCGGTCCCGGATCGGGGGCTACCCCTTCATGCTGTCTTGGTGGCAGCTGCAGGCTTTTTGGCCTGTTTACCCTTATTCCAGCCCTGGTAAGGTTTCCAGGTTGCCTTGGGCTGTGAAGCGTTACCCTCTTGCTTTGCAGCCGGAGAGGATGAAGCGGGCTGTTCCTGAAATTACGAAAGGAACGAAAATTAGGTTTGTTCTTTGTCTTAAAGGGCTTGCCCTGAGGGAGAGCATGGCCTTTTCCCCCGTTGATTTCTGAAATAATCTCTTTCAATTCAGGCCCGAAGAGGGTCTTTCCTTTGAAAGGGATGTTCAAAAGCTTGGATTTAGACGACACATCGGCCGACCAGGACTTTAGCCATAGCGCCCTGCGCGCCAAAATGGCGAAACCTGATTTTTTTGCCGCTAACTTAGCTATTTGGAAAGCAGCGTCAGTGATAAAAGAATTAGCTAGCTTTAGAGCCTTAATTCTATCCATAATTTCCTCATATAAGGTCTCCGTCTGGAGCGAGTCTTCCAGTGCCTCAAACCAGAAAGCAGCTGCAGTAGTTACAGGAATAATGCAGGCAATAGGTTGGAGAAGAAAACCTTGTTGAACAAAAATTTTCTTAAGTAAACCCTCTAATTTTTATCCATAGGGTCTTTAAAAGTACAAATGTCTTCAATTGGTATAGTTGTGCGTTTAGCAAGTAAAGAAACAGCCCCCTCCACCTTAGGGACCGTCTGCCACGAGTCCCGCATGGGGTCAGATATGGGGAACATTTTCTTAAAAACAGGAGGGGGGACAAAGGGGACACCTGGTCTATCCCACTCCCTAGTAACGATATCCGCAATCCTCTTAGGGACCGAAAACGCATCAGTGTAAACAGGGACCTCTAGGTACTTGTCCATTTTACACAATTTCTCTGGGACCACCAAAGGGTCGCCGTCATCCAGAGTAGCTAATACCTCCCTGAGCAAAACGCGGAGGTGTTCTAGTTTAAATTTAAAAGCCAATGTATCTGAATCTGTCTGAGGAGGAACCCTTCCTGAATCAGAGACTTCTCCCTCAGACATCAAATCCCTCGCTCCCACTTCAGAGCGTTGTGAGGGTATATCAGATACAGCTACCAAAGCGTCAGAATGCTCATAATCTGTTCTTAAAACGGAGCTATCACGCTTTGCAGGTAACACGGGCAATTTAGATAAGAAAGCTGCAAGAGAATTATCCATGACTGCCGCTAAGTCTTGTAATGTAAAAGGGTTAGACGCACTAGAGGTACTAGGCGTCGCTTGAGCGGGCGTAACTGGTTGTGACACTTGGGTAGAGGCAGACGGGCTACCCTCGTTACCTTCAGTCTGAGAATCATCTTGGGCCACATTCTTAAGTGCAACAAAATGATATTTAAAGTGTATAGACATATCAGTACAAGTGGGACACATTCTGAGAGGGGGTTCCACCATGGCTTCTAAACACATTGAAAAAGGATTTTCCTTGGTGTCAGACATGTTTAACAGACTAGTAGTATACACAAACAGGCTTGGAAATCACTTTAATCAAATAAAAAACACAATTTGAAAAAAACGTTACTGTGCCTTTAAGAGGCACACAATTTTGCAAAACAGTGAAAAATGCAGTAATCCTTTTGAAATTTTCACAGTATGTACCTAAAGCCTTAGTAAGATTGCACCACTAGTAGCAAAACGATTAACCCCTTAATGCCCAAACCAGAGCAGCCTAAGGCCAACACCCGGTTAAAATTACTACATCACCTTGCCACAGCACTGCTGTGGCCCTACCTGCCCTTAGGGACCAGATTTGGGGGAATATAGCTTCCTTTAGGCCCTCAAACAGCAGCAGGACCCTCCATGTGAAGCAGCATGAACTTCTATGTAATTCTAACTGCGCATCTGAGGCGCGAAATTAGGCCCCTCCCACTCTACTCCGGAGCTGTGAGGCCTAAGAAATCACTCCAAAGTGAATAAAAAATAGCCATGTGGGTAATAACCCCAGAAAGAACCCAAAAGGACTTTCAAAGTGTCTTTTTTCCTAAGAAAACAATCGATTGCCCTGAATTAGTGTCAACCAGCATAATTAGCCCTGTTATGTAAGCATTCAATTCCTTACCAAGTCTCTGAACATAGCTTACCCTCCCCTCATGGGGATATTGTCAGTCTCTTCTAGCATTATCTCAGTCTTGTCTAGAAATAATTGACTGAACATACCTTATTGCAGTTCCCCTGCAAACTGTTCCCCCCAACTCAGTTCCCCTGCAAACTGTTCCCCCCAACTGAAGTTTTCTGGTACTTCTCAGTCCTGTGTGGGAACAGCAGTGGATTTTAGTTACAACATGCTAAAATCATTTTCCTCTCAGCAGAAATCTTCATCACTTTTCTGCTAGAGAGTAAATAGTACAAACCGGTACCATTTAAAATAAACTTTTGATTGAAGATATTAAAAACTACAATTCTAACACCACATTCACTTTACCCTCCCGAGAGAGACTCTAGTGCTTAGAGCCGGCAAAGAGAATGACTAGGGGGGTGGAGCTAGAGGGGGAGCTATATGGACAGCTCTGCTGTGTGCTCTCTTTGCCACTTCCTGTAGGGAAGGAGAATATCCCACAAGTAAAGGATGAATCCGTGGACTGGATACACCTTACAAGAGAAATGTACATTGGAAAAATGTTCATAAGAACAAAATTACTAAGTGCACTTTTACCACTAAAATATATCTTCTTACGAGTTCAAAGTCAAATTGCTTAAGGTATAACCTAGAAAATTGTTTCTCAGTCATTACCCCCAACAGGCCAGGTTTTCATTACAGGTGTGCTAGCTGGAGGCGCTGGTTCAGCTTGTATCAGTCGTTGGTATCTTCCTTTCCTTTCCTTCCTCAGTTGTATAAGTCTAGGTGCAAAATAGTGGTGCTGAAATATCAGACAATACACCATACAAAGGTGAATATCTACTCACAGTGTATATTGCAGGTTACCGGCTCCTTCCCAATATGAAAAGACAATATCACAGATTCAGTAAAAAAGTTTGTCTTTATTTGGCTCAACGCAAAAGCGTTTCAACGGTCCCAGCCGTCTTTCTCAAGAGCAATAAAAGTGCTTTACAAACCAAAGCATACCTTTCCGCTGCACAGGCGGCCTTTAAATACATGTCAGTTACGCTACCTGCTTCCCCATTGGAGGAGAGCAGGTTTACACCCGATTCAAAATTTCAATTGTAAATTTAAAATAAACATCTAAAAAAACATAAAAAACAATATTAATTATATTAGAAACTATAAGTTTGTTTTAAAATATAAAATTTCTGAAGATATCATCATTTTTGCCGGTTTTGTAGTTCCCTTTCAGGTAGTTTTCTGTTTCAAGTTCCCTTTCAGGTCCGGTATGTCAGTGAAGATCACATGTTATAGGTTGTCCAATGAAATTCAGTTTCTGGTATAGTGATGTTTTGTAGTTCCCTTTCAGGTAGTTCTCTATTTTAGGTTCCCATTCAGGTCTGATATGTCAGTGGGTATCACATGTTATCGAATGTCCAATGAAAAACAGTTTCTGATTTTCTCAAAATAAAAAGACATAAGTGTTATTCACAGATACAAAGTTTCTTATATGAATTCTGCTTATCCAAATATTTAGAGGAGGTAGAATAAATTGCCACTTAGAAGTATATTACAAGTTGGAATAGATACTTTTCATAATTAAACATTCATATTATAAATAGACTTCTATATTTATTGAATGTTAGATATTGACTCAGCGACTTGTGTGTTGCATATAATTTCTTGAAATTAAGTGTGAGAATTATATTCTTTTGTACAATATGTGTATATATAAACATTAAGTGTGATGATATGACATGAACTGTCTGTATAAATACATATTTATTTTGCCCCCCTTTTTTTTTTTTTTTTTTTCTGTGTGTGTCCTTATAATCGTATTCACCTCAACAGGAACAAAAAATGTTACTGATTTATTTAGGCCCCATATTTTCATCTTTTGAATTTATCATTTATTTTGTCCCCCTTTCCTATGTTAAGAGTTTTTTAGACAAAGGCAGCAATTTTTGTGTCCTTATTTAGACCCCATTGGGCATATGTTCTAAGTGTATGTATCCATTTTAATTCTCTTTGGTCTAGTTGTTTTGCCAGATTACCACCCCTCCAATGAAGTTCAACCTTCTCAATTCCTATCCATAGAAAGGATTCTTTTGTGAAATGTTCACAATTGTTGCAGTGTAGCGGCACTCCGTGGTCATCATGATTCTTTTCTATTTTATTTTGATGTTCCATGATTCTTGTTTTTAAAAGTCTGGACGTTTGTCCTAAATACTGGATTTTGCAGCCACATTGCAACAAATATATCACATTTTTACTTTTGCAAGTAATGAATTCTTTTATTTCAAATTTTTTTCCCGTAACTGTGGAGTCAAATGTTTTGTGTGTTCTTCTGGTGTAGTTACAACCTTTGCATTTGCCGCAAGTGAAGAAACCTGTCATGTTACTTATTTGTAAAGGTTTTTTGGGGGCTATGCCTTTTATGAGTGAGGGAGCTAATTTTTGTTTCAAATTTTGTCCTTTTCTGAAGATAACTGTGGGCTTAGCTGGAATTATAGGTCCTAGATATTCATCCTCTTTTATAATGTGCCAGTGCTTTTGTATAATTTTTTTGATTGTAACTACACCAGAAGAACACACAAAACATTTGACTCCACAGTTACGGGAAAAAAATTTGAAATAAAAGAATTCATTACTTGCAAAAGTAAAAATGTGATATATTTGTTGCAATGTGGCTGCAAAATCCAGTATTTAGGACAAACGTCCAGATTTTTAAAAACAAGAATCATGGAACATCAAAATAAAATAGAAAAGAATCATGATGACCACGGAGTGCCGCTACACTGCAACAATTGTGAACATTTCACAAAAGAATCCTTTCTATGGATAGGAATTGAGAAGGTTGAACTTCATTGGAGGGGTGGTAATCTGGCAAAACAACTAGACCAAAGAGAATTAAAATGGATACATACACTTAGAACATATGCCCAATGGGGTCTAAAAAAGGACACAAAAATTGCTGCCTTTGTCTAAAAAACTCTTAACATAGGAAAGGGGGGACAAAATAAATGATAAATTCAAAAGATGAAAATATGGGGCCTAAATAAATCAGTAACATTTTTTGTTCCTGTTGAGGTGAATACGATTATAAGGACACACACAGAAAAAAAAAAAAAAAAAAAAAGGGGGCAAAATAAATATGTATTTATACAGACAGTTCATGTCATATCATCACACTTAATGTTTATATATACACATATTGTACAAAAGAATATAATTCTCACACTTAATTTCAAGAAATTATATGCAACACACAAGTCGCTGAGTCAATATCTAACATTCAATAAATATAGAAGTCTATTTATAATATGAATGTTTAATTATGAAAAGTATCTATTCCAACTTGTAATATACTTCTAAGTGGCAATTTATTCTACCTCCTCTAAATATTTGGATAAGCAGAATTCATATAAGAAACTTTGTATCTGTGAATAACACTTATGTCTTTTTATTTTGAGAAAATCAGAAACTGTTTTTCATTGGACATTCGATAACATGTGATACCCACTGACATATCAGACCTGAATGGGAACCTAAAATAGAGAACTACCTGAAAGGGAACTACAAAACATCACTATACCAGAAACTGAATTTCATTGGACAACCTATAACATGTGATCTTCACTGACATACTGGACCTGAAAGGGAACTTGAAACAGAAAACTACCTGAAAGGGAACTACAAAACCGGCAAAAATGATGACATCTACAGAAATTTTATATTTTAAAACAAACTTATAGTTTCTAATATAATTAATATTGTTTTTTATGTTTTTTTAGATGTTTATTTTAAATTTACAATTGAAATTTTGAATCGGGTGTAAACCTGCTCTCCTCCAATGGGGAAGCAGGTAGCGTAACTGACATGTATTTAAAGGCCGCCTATGCAGCGGAAAGGTATGCTTTGGTTTGTAAAGCACTTTTATTGCTCTTGAGAAAGACGGCTGGGACCGTTGAAACGCTTTTGCGTTGAGCCAAATAAAGACAAACTTTTTTACTGAATCTGTGATATTATCTTTTCATATTGGGAAGGAGCCGGTAACCTGCAATATACACTGTGAGTAGATATTCACCTTTGTATGGTGTATTGTCTGATATTTCAGCACCACTATTTTGCACCTAGACTTATACAACTGAGGAAGGAAAGGAAAGGAAGATACCAACGACTGATACAAGCTGAACCAGCGCCTCCAGCTAGCACACCTGATATATTCACACAGACCTTGGGAGAGACTGTGGGACGGCTGCGGTTCACCAGAAGGGGAAAGTATTAATACATATTATACACCTGTTTGCATGTATACCAGGTTTTCATTACAGCTGAACCAGTCCACAGGTGACATAATCAGCTTATGGGTGAGAGCAGGTAAGTAACCTTGGTGTTGCTGATCACTTCACCTGTCCACTGGTTCAGCTATAATGAAAACCTGGCCTGTTGGGGGTACTTGAGGACCATGGTTGAGAAACAGGACAGGTTTTTGGGATTACCTTGGTTGAGAGCAGGTAAAATAACCATGTTTAGTTATCAGCTGATTATTTCACCTTTGTTCTAGCTCAGATAGCCTCCAAATGTGAGAAGAGACAGAAACAGAGGCGCCACCATGGCCCAGTACCACCAGAGCAAATGGATATGAAAATAGAAGTATATACTCACAAGCATACAGCACCCAAATGGTGCTATTGAGGCAGGCTAAAACTTAACAGTGTCCAGCTCACTGTTAATCCTCAACAGGGATCCGGTAAGAGTTCCTTAGAAGGCCTGAGGTGAGGTGCCTAGAGGGAAAAGAAGGCAAAGCAATATGGCCCAGTAACGTTTGGACAAGGAGAGGATGTGACCAAATGAGTATACTCACAGAATACAAAGCACCTCCAGGTGCAATACCAGCAAGCTGGAACCACAAAGTCGCTCAGTAGACAGTCCACAAAGGTAATCCCCAGCTTCCAACAAAGAGAGATTGTAACAAAGAAGGTAGTGCAGTATTGCACCACAATTGGATAATTATGTAAAATACCACAGAGAGCAAGTGTATAAAAAAGCTAAAATCTTTTTAGCTTTTTTATACACTTGCTCTCTGTGGTATTTTCTTTTCCCTCTAGGCACTTCACCTCAGGCCTTCTAAGGAACTCTTACCGGATCCCTGTTGAGGATTAACAGTGAGCTGGACACTTAAGTTTCAGCCTGCCTCAATAGCACCATTTGGGTGCTGTATGCTTGTGAGTATATACTTCTATTTTCATATCCATTTGCTCTGGTGGTACTGGGCCATGGTGGCGCCTCTGTTTCTTTCGCTTCTCAGATTCTAACCATCAGGATGACCGTCCTTTGACAGAGTGCTGCCGCCTTTTGTTTGGGATTTTTCTGTTTGATGGACACTTACATATCACTATAGACTGTAAAGTATATTGTGACTGTTGTCTAATCATATATCATTGTTGTTTTTTTACTGTATCCCTCCTATAGTTCATTTGAAGTCAGATTTTATTATTATATATGCACCATTTGTAATTGGGAGGCGCACCCTAAAGGGTGTGGTGTGCATCTGTGTACATCACTCTCTATATTGTGAGCCTCAAAATGTGGCCTATTAGGAAGGCCTTAGGACAGGTTTGAAAACCAGTGACCGAGAAGAAAGTGAAAGGCCCTGGTATTACATAACAAAAGTCCAGAACAAACAGTATGCAGATAAAAAAATACTACCTAGAACAACCACAGGAGATCTAAAAGAATATCTATTTTATTATAAACTCATAACGTAAATATAGATGTAAAAGCTGTTGAGTCAGAGCCGTTAGTAGTACATCTATCTATGACACGAGAGGTATGCCTCAGGATTGACTATATAGCTCAGTGTAAATCTGAAGAAGGTTAAAGAGATATGAAACCCAAAATTGTTCTTATGATTCATATAGATCATGTAATTTAAAACAACTTTCCAATTTACTTCTATCATCTATTTTTATTTGTTCGCTTGCTATTCTTTGCTGCTCCTGAGCCTTCTTCCTAGGTATTATTTTCAACAAAGTGCTACTATGAGCTAGCCGTTGATTGGTGGCTGCACATAAAATCCCTTTTGTCATTGTTCTCTGTGTCCTTTGCTGAACACATAAAGTAAGCCAAAGCACATTTGATAATAGAAGTTAATTGGAAACAGGATTAATATTGTATGCTATCTGAATCATAACATACTAGGTGATAAGCCTGCCCAGAGGGCAGTCTATCTACATAAAAAAATAAAAAAATAAAAAAACACTACAAACCTCAAAGCTAAAATTACACAAAATAAAAAATGTAAAATTAAAGAAAAAAATAAACAAAGCTATCCAAAATAAGAAAAATTAAACCTAAACTAATACCCCTATAAAAAAAATCCTCCCAAAAATAAAAACACCCCCTAATCTAATACTAAACTACCAATAGCGCTTAAAAGGGCTTTTGTAGGGCAGCTATTCTACCTAAACAAATTACCCCCTAACAGTAAAACCCCCCACCCACCAAACCACCCAAAATAAAAATAAAAAACACACTAAAAAAAAAAACTAAACTACCCATTGCCCCTAAAAGGGCATTTGTATGGGAATTGCCCTTAAAAGGGCATTTAGTTCTTTTCCAGCCCAAAAAACCCTAATCTTAAAAAGAAAAAAGCCACCCCAAAAAAAACAAAAAAAAAGCTAAGCCCCAAATAGGTACTCACCGTTTCTGAAGTCCGGCGGAGAAGGTCTTCTTCCAGGCGGCTCCATCATCTTCTATCTTCATCCGGAACAAAGTCGGCTCGGAGTGGAGGTGCAGAGCTGTCTTCCCCAATGCATGGATCCTCAGCGGCGGCGGGCGTTCCTCATCCAATGTCCGTCGTACACTGAAGATTGAATGCAAGGTACTGCATTCAATTTGGGGTACCTTGTATTCCTATTGGCTGAAATTTTGAAATCAGCCAATAGGATTAGAGCTACTGAAATCCTATTGGATGCTCAAATCAGCCAATAAGATTTTAGTAGCTCTCATCCTATTGGCCGATTTTAAAATTTCAGCCAATAGGAATGCAAGGTACCCCAATAAATCTGAGGTACCTTGCATTCAATCTTCAGTGTGCGACTGATGATCGCATAAAGAGGAGCCTCCACGCCGTTGAAGACCGCCGCTGAGGATCCATGCATCGGGAAAGCCAGCTCCGCACCTCCGCTCCAGATGAAGATATAGATTATGGAGCCGTCTGGAAGAAGACCACCTCCGCCGGACTTCAGGAATGGTGAGTACCTATTTGGGGCTTAGTGTTTTTTTATTTTTAAGATTAGGGATTTAATGGGCTGTAAAAGAGCTGATTGCCCTTTTAAGGGCAGTAAAAGAGCTGAATGCCCTCCTTTTAAGGGCAATGCACATACAAATGCCCCTTTAGTTTAGGTTTTTTTAGTGTTAGTTTTTTTTATTTTGGTGTGTTGGTGCTTTTTTACTGTTAGGGGGACTTAGTATTTTTCAAATGTAAAAGAGCTGTTTAACCTAGGACAATGCCCTACATAAGTCCCTTTTAAGGGCTAATGGTAGTTTAGTTTAGATTAGGGGGTGTTTTTATTTTGGGGGGGGGCTTATATATTTTCAAAGGGATTAGGTTTAATTTTTTTTATTTTTGTTTATTTTTTTCTGTAATTTTAGATTATTTTTTTGTAATTTAAGGTTAGGTTTCATTTAAGTGTAAAAGTACTGGGGTTAATTTAGGGGGTGTTAGGTTAGAGGGCTTAGTAATTAAATTAGTTATTTGCATTGTGGGGGGGTTGGCGGTTTAGGAGTTAATAGGTTAATTAGGTTTATTGTGATGTGGGGATTTGGCGGTTTAGTGGTTAATAGGTTAATTAGGTTTATTGCGATGTGGGGATTTGGCGGTTTAGTGGTTAATTAGGTTTATTGTGATGCGTGGGGGGGCGGTTTAGGGGTTAATATTTTAATTATGTTATTTGCAGATAAGGGGTTAATTACTTTATTATTTTGCAATGTTGGCGGTTTCGGTGTTTGTTACTTCGTGCGGGAGGTTAGGGCTTTTTACGTTATACTTCGTGAGGGCGGTTAGGTTTTTTTATTATTATTATTTCTTGTGGGCGGTTGCATGCATTATTTTTTTTTTTTTTAATTTTTTTTTTAAGGCTTTGTTTGCCTACGCTGAAACCAGGTGGATTCTTTTGGCTGCCTAGCACAGCCAACATTCCTTTGAGGATGCATGCCCAACTGGTGACTGACACGTTACAAACGCAATTATAGTATAGATATAAACTAACATACAATATAGGCACAAAAATCTTTATCTAAACTGCTTGGGACCGGAAAAGGTTTTGAATACAGAATATTTGTATATTTAGATTCTTAAAATGGCAGTTTGGAGAGAAGATGGGACCAAGTGTAAACAATATATTATGTCATTCAGGCAATTTTTAGATGTTATAATACAGCTCATACATTTAACCTAAAGGTAGTTTTATATCATTTGTAATATGTTTGTATACATAGCACCATCATAAAGACAGTACAGTATTGCAATCAGAATGGTAATAGTTGTTTTAAATAGAGCGTAGCATTTGCATTTTAGAAATTAAAACAAAGACGCAGGCAGAGAAGTTTGCGAGTAACTGGCAAGGAAAAGAAAATATTAATGAAAAACTCTGGATTTCATAAAAATGCTGGAATTTTTAATTCTGGATTTGGGAGTTTGTACCTGTACTAAAGGGACATGAAACCCAAAATATTTATTTCATGATTTAGGTAGAACATACAATTTTGAACAACTTTCCAATGTACTTCTATTATCAAATTTGCTTCATTCTCTTGGTATCATTTGTTGAAGGAGCAGCAATGCACTACTGGTTTCTAACTGAACACATGGGTGAACCAATGACAATCGGTATATATATGCAGCCACCAATCAGCAGCTAGAACCTAGGTGCATTGCTGCTCCTAAACTTTCCTAGATAAACCTTTCAGCAAAGGATAACAAGAGAAGGAAGCAAATTAAATAATAGAAGTAAATTGGAAAGTTGTTTAGAATTGCATGCTCTTTCTGAACCATTAAAGAAAAAATTTGGGTTTCATGTGCCTTTAAGTGCATTGCTTCAGAAGTTTTATTTTTAAAGTTTAATGTCCCTTTAATAAATGTTACAGCACTGAGAACGTATAACACTCGAAAACTGACAAGCGATGGATCATCTATCTACGTAAGTATAAAAACTCCATTAACAGCAAAACAAAGTATGTATATCCACTGCAGCTTGTAATTAACTACTCCTGCGGAGTGGGGGTTCATTAAGAGTTTGTTATTCTAATTAAGTGTCCCAGGGCCCAGCTATGCCTATTCCTTTACAAAAAGATCACTACTAATAAAGCCCCCAGCATATTAGCTATAACAGGTGTGAAAAAGTGGGTTTTGCTTCTTGTTCCCTTCCCAGCAACTTTGAAGAGAGCTGTTTGAGGGGGGGTCAGGGAGGGATGTGTCAGGTGTGAGGCTGATCTCTACACTAAAGCTAAAATTAACCCTACCAGCTACCTAATTAACCCCTTCACTGCTGGGCATAATACAAGTGTGGTGCATAGCGGCATTTAGCGGCCTTCTAATTACCAAAAAGTAATGCCACAGCCATAAATATTTCTGAACAAATGGGATCCCAGAGAAGCATTTACAACCATTTGTGCCATAATTGTACAAGCTGTTTGTAAATAGTTTAAGTGAGAAACCAAAAATTGTTAACGATTTTTTTTTATTTGATTGCATTTGGCGGTGAAATGGTGGCATGTAATATACCAAAATGGACCTAGATTAATACTTTGGGTTGTCTACTAAAAAAAAAATATATGCATGTCAGGGATATTCAGGGATTCCTGACAGATATCAGTGTTACAATGTAGCTATCGCTAATTTTGAAGGGAAAAAAAAATTATGCTTACCTGATAAATGTATTTCTTTCTGAATACGGTGAGTCCACGGAATCATCAATTACTGTTGGGAATATAACTCCTGGCCAGCAGGAGGAAAAGCCCCACAGCAAAGCTGCTAAATATCACTTCCCTTCCCACAATCCCCAGTCATTCGACCGAAGGAAAAAGAAAACACCACAAGGTGTAGAGGTGCCCGAGGTTAAAGTTAAAAATGTCTTAAAATAAAGGGTGGGCCGTGGACTCACCGTATCCGGAAATAAATAAATTTAACAGGTAAGCATAAATTTTGTTTTCTTTCCTAAGATACGGTGAGTCCACGGAATCATCAATTACTGTTGTGAACCAATACCCAAGCTAGAGGACACCGATGATTAGGGAAGGACAAGAAACTTTCTCCCAAAACAACCTCAGCCGAGACAAAAGTATCCAATTTGTAAAATTTGGACAGGGTATGCAGAGAAGACCAAGTTGCAGCCTTGCAAATCCGTTCCACAGAAGCTTCATTTTTGAAAACCTAAGAATATGAGACAGCCCTAGTGGAATGAGCTGTAATTTTCTCATGAGACTGCTGCCCAGCAGTCTCATAAGTAAAAATCAATTATACTTCTCAACCAGAGAGAAAGAGAAGTAGCAGAAGCTTTCTGACCTTTACGTTTCCCAGAGAAACAAACAGGCCAGAAGACTGGTGAAAATCCTTAGTCGCTGGTAAATAAAATTTTAAAGGACGCACAACCTCCAAGTTGTGCAACAAACGTTCTTCAGAAAAGAAGAACTATGACAGAGAGAAGGAACAACAATTTCCTGATTAAAATTTCTGTCCAAAACCACTTTAGGAAGGAACCTAACTTGGTACGAAGAACCGCCTTATCAGCATGAAAGATAAGGCGAATCACGCTGCAAGCTGAGAGTTCCGACACTCTCCAAGCAGAAGTAAAACAGATAGCAACAAGAAAAAAAACCTTCGAAGATAACAACTAAATATCTATGGAATGCAATGGCTTAAACGGAGCCTGCTGCAAAAAGTTAAGAACAAAGATAAAGCTCCAAGGAGAAGCAACAGACTTAAACATAGGCCTGATTCTGACCATGGCCCGACAAAAAGATTGCACATCTGGCACGTCTGCCAGATGCCGATATAGCAAAATAGATAATGCAGGAATCTGACCCTCCCGGGTACTGACTGATAAACCCTTCTCCAGTTCCTGGAGAAAAGACAAAATTCTAGGAATCCTGACCCCACTCCAAGAGTAACCCTTGGATTCACACCAATAAAGATATTTACGCAATATCTTAGGTAAAACATAAGTTATGCTTACCTGATAATTTCCTTTTCTTCTGATGGAAAGAGTCCACAGCTGCATTCATTACTTTTGGGAAATAAGAACCTGGCCACCAGGAGGAGGCAAAGACAACTCAGCCAAAGGCTTAAATACTCCTCCCACTCCCCTCATCCCCCAGTCATTCTGCCGAGGAACAAGGAATAGTAGAAGAAATATCAGGGTGAAAGGTGCCAGAAGAATATAAAGACGTCCCACATAAAATTACGGGTGGGGAGCTGTGGACTCTTTTCATCAGAAGAAAAGGAAATTATCAGGTAAGCATTATTTATATTTTTCTTCTTAAATGGAAAGAGTCCACAGCTGCATTCATTACTTTTGGGAAAATAATACCCAAGCTATAGAGGACACTGAATGCCAAGACAGAAGGGAACAATAGGTGGCCCATACTGAGGGCACCAGGCCTGAACCTCTACCCAATAAAAAAAAAAAACACTTAGTCCGAAGCGGAGAAAGTTTTAAGAGGAAAAGCCCTAATGACACTGACTTGCGGTTAGTCCAGAAGCCAAACCAGAGACCACAAACGGACTCGACTGAGTCAACAGTCCTCCAGGACCATCGCCCAACAAATGGTTCACCACCGCTCATCTCCACAAATGAAGGAGACACCAGCCGAAACCCCCAAGGGAACAAGGCAAAGGAGAACCAAGGAAACCGAAAGGTCCCCTAAGGGAAAGGAGGCCACGCCTATACCAAGCGAAACCCGGGATAAGACTGGGCACAGAGACAGAACAGACGTCTCTCCAACATCCTGCAAGCACGACACAGAGGGTACTTGCGAGGAAGAAGAAGCAGTCAGGTAAAAAACAGACTACGACCCAAACGCAGCGCCTTAGACCGCTCGGCCATCCTGACCTGCAGACCCACACCCAGCTAGACCAACCCAGCCTCAAGGATCCAAGCCAGGGGAACAAAAGAATCCTGAAACAGGTACAGGAACGAGCGTAAGGATAGTACAGCCATCCCCACAGAGTACAAGTACAACCTGACTCTGAAAACAGACAACAAGACCATAGACCTAAGGATCTATCAAAATAAAGGCCCAAAAAGTCTGCTTGGAGCCAGCAAGATCCCAAGGGGAACCAATCCCACCTGTCCGCCTCCCATCCAGGAGAAGCACCAAGCAAGGACTCCATCTCCATAGGGAGGAGAATATCCCCAAAAGAAAGGGATGATGCCGGAAGGGCAACAACTGTCCTCAAGGCCCGAAGTCACAGGCTAATTGGAAGATAAATTCCCAACACAGATGCCCTAAAAAAGGACCCTGCAACGGTTCTTTAGTCACATACATGGACAATGTCTAACACAGCGCCATCTATTGGTTGAACTATGCCAAGAACATAACAGCGCCCTCTATTGGTGGCAAGTTCACCACCAAAATGGGTACAAGAATTGGATGGCATATCCTGATTCTCTTCAGACTCAGAATCATCCTTGGACACACTTTCATTTCCTAAAATATGTTCTTTACAGTGTAAGGCTCTATCAGTACAAGAGGAACACAATGTAAGTGGGGGTTCCACAATGGCTTCTAAACACAGAGAGCAATGAGTTTCCTCAATGTCAGACATGTTAAAACAAAGTAGTAATAACCACAACAGTTGGTAAACACTTTATTTTTTGGAGAAAAAAAAAAACATAATTTATGCTTACCTGATAAATTTATTTCTCTTGTAGTGTAGTCAGTCCACGGGTCATCCATTACTTATGGAATATATCTCTTCCTAACAGGAAGCTGCAAGAGGATCACCCAGCAGAGCTGCTATATAGCTCCTCCCCTCACATGTCATATTCAGTCATTCGACCAAAGCAGACGAGAAAGGAGAAACCATAGGGTGCAGTGGTGACTGGAGTTTAATTAAAATTTAGGTCTGCCTTAAAGACAGGGCGGGCCGTGGACTGACTACACTACAAGAGAAATAAATTTATCAGGTAAGCATAAATTATGTTTTTCCTTGTTAAGTGTAGTCAGTCCACGGGTCATCCATTACTTATGGAATACCAATACCAAAGCTAAAGTACACGGATGAAGGGAGGGACAAGGCAGGAACATTAAACAGAAGGAACCACTGCCTGAAGTACCTTTCTCCCAAAAATAGCCTCCGAAGAAGCAAAAGTGTCAAATTTGTAAAATTTTGAAAAGGTGTGAAGTGAAGACCAAGTCACAGCCTTGCAAATCTGTTCAACAGAGGCCTCATTTTTAAAGGCCCAGGTGGAAGCCACAGCTCTAGTAGAATGAGCTGTAATCCTTTCAGGAGGCTGCTGTCCAGCAGTCTCATAGGCTAAACGTATTATGCTACGAAGCCAAAAAGAGAGAGAGGTAGCTGAAGCCTTTTGACCTCTTCTCTGTCCAGAGTAAACGACAAACAGGGAAGAAGTTTGACGAAAATCTTTAGTTGCCTGCAAATAGAACTTCAGGGCACGGACTACGTCCAAATTATGCAAAAGTCGTTCCTTCTTTGAAGAAGGGTTAGGACACAGTGATGGAACAACAATCTCTTGATTGATATTCCTGTTAGTAACTACCTTAGGTAAGAACCCAGGTTTAGTACGCAGAACTACCTTGTCTGAATGAAAAATCAGATAAGGAGAATCACAATGTAAGGCAGATAACTCAGAGACTCTTCGAGCCGAGGAAATAGCCATCAAAAACAAAACCTTCCAGGATAACAGCTTGATATCAATGGAATGAAGGGGTTCAAATGGAACGCCTTGAAGAACATTAAGAACTAAGTTTAAGCTCCATGGCGGAGCAACAGTCTTAAACACAGGCTTAATCCTAGTTAAAGCCTGACAAAAAGCCTGAACGTCTGGAACTTCAGCCAGACGTTTGTGTAGAAGAATAGACAGAGCAGAAATCTGTCCCTTTAACGAACTAGCAGATAAGCCCTTTTCTAAACCCTCTTGTAGAAAAGACAATATCCTAGGAATCCTAACCTTACTCCATGAGTAACTCTTGGATTCGCACCAATATAAATATTTACGCCATATCTTATGGTAAATTTTTCTGGTAACAGGCTTCCTAGCCTGTATTAAGGTATCAATAACCGACTCCGAGAAGCCACGCTTTGATAGAATCAAGCGTTCAATCTCCATGCAGTCAGCCTCAGAGAAATTAGATTTGGATGTTTGAAAAGACCCTGAATTAGAAGGTCCTGTCTCAGAGGCAGAGACCACGGTGGACAGGACGACATGTCCACTAGGTCTGCATACCAGGTCCTGCGTGGCCACGCAGGCGCTATCAGAATCACCGAAGCTCTCTCCTGTGTGATCTTGGCAATCAAACGAGGAAGCATCGGGAATGGTGGAAACACATAAGCCATGTTGAAGACCCAAGGGGCTGTCAGAGCATCTATCAGCACCGCTCCCGGGTCCCTGGACCTGGATCCGTAACAAGGAAGCTTGGCGTTCTGGCGAGACGCCATGAGATCCAGATCTGGTTTGCCCCAACGAAGAATCAGTTGAGCAAAGACCTCCGGATGAAGTTCCCACTCCCCCGGATGAAAAGTCTGGCGACTTAGAAAATCCGCCTCCCAGTTCTCTACGCCTGGGATGTAAATCGCTGACAGGTGGCAAGAGTGAGACTCTGCCCAGCGAATTATCTTTGAGACTTCCAACATCGCTAGGGAACTTCTGGTTCCCCCTTGATGGTTGATGTAAGCCACAGTCGTGATGTTGTCCGACTGAAATCTGATGAACCTCAAAGTTGCTAACTGAGGCCAAGCTAGGAGAGCATTGAATATTGCTCTTAATTCCAGAATATTTATTGGGAGGAGTTTCTCCTCCTGAGTCCATAATCCCTGAGCTTTCAGGGAGTTCCAGACTGCGCCCCAGCCTAGAAGGCTGGCGTCTGTTGTTACAATCGTCCAATCTGGCCTGCGAAAGGTCATCCCCTTGGACAGATGTGGCCGAGAGAGCCACCATAATAGAGAATCTCTGGTCTCTTGATCCAGACTTAGTAGGTGGGACAAATCTGAGTAATCCCCGTTCCACTGACTTAGCATGCACAATTGCAGCGGTCTGAGATGCAGGCGCGCAAATGGTACTATGTCCATTGCCGCTACCATTAAGCCGATTACTTCCATGCACTGAGCTACTGACGGGTGTGGGATGGAATGAAGGACACGGCAAGCATTTAGAAGTTTTGATAACCTGGCCTCTTATAGATTCTGTAGAGATGAAAATTTACCTGACAGAGTCCCTAGAAAGGGAACTCTTGTAAGTGGTAATAGAGAACTCTTTTCCACGTTCACCTTCCACCCATGCGACCTCAGAAATGCCAGAACTATCTCTGTATGAGACTTGGCAGTTTGAAAACTTGACGCTTGTATCAGAATATCGTCTAGGTACGGAGTCACCGCTATGCCTCGCGGTCTTAGTACCGCCAGAAGTGAGCCTAGAACTTTTGTAAAGATTCTTGGAGCCGTAGCTAATCCGAAGGGAAGAGCTACAAACTGGTAATGCCCGTCTAGGAAAGCAAATCTTAGGTACCGATAATGATCCTTGTGAATCGGTATGTGAAGGTAGGCATCCTTTAAATCCACTGTGGTCATGTACTGACCCTCTTGGATCATGGGAAGGATGGTTCGAATAGTTTCCATTTTGAATGATGGAACTCTTAGAAATTTGTTTAGGATTTTTAAGTCCAAGATTGGTCTGAAGGTTCCCTCTTTCTTGGGAACCACAAATAGATTTGAATAGAATCCCTGCCCGTGTTCCGTCCGCGGAACTGGGTGGATCACCCCCATTAGTAAGAGGTCTTGTACACAGCGTAGAAACGCCTCTTTCTTTATTTGGTTTGCTGATAACCTTGAAAGATGAAATCTCCCTCGTGGAGGAGAAGTTTTGAAGTCCAGGAGATATCCCTGAGATATGATCTCCAACGCCCAGGGATCCTGGACATCTCTTGCCCAAGCCTGGGCGAAGAGAGAAAGTCTGCCCCCCACTAAATCCGTTTCCGGATAGGGGGCCCTCTCTTCATGCTGTCTTGGAGGCAGCAGCAGGTTTCTTGGCCTGCTTGCCCTTGTTCCAGGACTGGTTAACTTTCCAGCCCTGCCTGTAACGAGCAACAGCTCCTTCCTGTTTTAGAGCGGAGGAAGTTGATGCTGCTCCAGCCTTGAAGTTACGAAAGGCACGAAAATTAGACTGTTTGGCCTTTGATTTGGCCCTGTCCTGAGGTAGAGCATGGCCCTTACCTCCCGTAATGTCAGCTATAATTTCTTTCAAGCCGGGCCCGAATAAGGTCTGCCCTTTGAAAGGAATATTAAGCAATTTAGATTTAGAAGTCACGTCAGCTGACCAGGATTTAAGCCATAGCGCTCTGCGCGCTTGGATGGCGAATCCGGAGTTCTTAGCCGTAAGTTTGGTTAAATGTACGACGGCATCAGAAACAAATGCGTTAGCTAGCTTAAGTGTTTTAAGCTTGTTCATAATTTCATCCAATGGAGCTGTGCGAATGGCCTCTTCCAGAGACTCAAACCAGAATGCCCCCGCAGCAGTGACAGGCGCAATGCATGCAAGGGGCTGTAAGATAAAACCTTTTTGAACAAACATTTTCTTAAGGTAACCCTCTAATTTCTTATCCATTGGATCTGAAAAGGCACAACTATAATCCACCGGGATAGTGGTACGCTTAGCTAAAGTAGAAACTGCTCCCTCCACCTTAGGGACCGTCTGCCATAAGTCTTGTGTGGTGGCGTCTATAGGAAACATTTTCCTAAATATGGGAGGAGGGGAAAAGGGCACACCAGGTCTATCCCACTCCTTGCTAATAATCTCTGTAAGCCTTTTAGGTATAGGAAACACGTCAGTACACACCGGTACCGCATAGTATCTATCCAACCTACATAATTTTTCTGGAATTGCAACCGTGTTACAATCATTCAGAGCCGCTAATACCTCCCCTAGCAATATGCGGAGGTTCTCAAGCTTAAATTTAAAATTAGAAATCTCTGAATCCAGTCTCCCTGGATCAGATCCGTCACCCACAGAATGAAGCTCTCCGTCTTCACGTTCTGCAAACTGTGACGCAGTATCTGACATGGCTCTCACCTCATCCGCGCGCTCTGTCCTTAACCCAGAGCTATCGCGCTTGCCTCTTAATTCTGGCAATTTAGATAATACTTCTGTCATAACAATTGCCATGTCTTGCAAAGTGATTTGTAAGGGCCTCCCTGATGTACTTGGCGCCACAAAATCACGCACCTCCTGAGCGGGAGGCGAAGGTACTGACACGTGAGGAGAGTTAGTCGGCATAACTTCCCCCTCGTTGTCTGGTGATAATTTCTTTACATGTAAAAATTGACTTTTATTTAAAGTAGCATCAATGCAATTAGTACATAAATTTCTATTGGGCTCCACATTGGCCTTTAAACATAGTGAACAAAGAGATTCATCTGTGTCAGACATGTTTAAACAGACTAGCAATGAGACTAGCAAGCTTGGAAATACTTTTCTAAATAAATTTACAAGCAATATAAAAAACGCTACTGTGCCTTTAAGAAGCACAAAAAGTTGTCACAGTTGAAATAACAATGAACCAAAATAGTTATAGCAACCAATTTTTCACAGTAAATGTATTAAGTTAGCAAAGGATTGCACCCACCAGCAAATGGATGATTAACCCCTTAATACCCAAAAACGGATTAACAATTTAATAATTAACTTTTTTCTCACAGTCAAAACACACTGTCACAGGTCTGCTGTGACTGATTACCTCCCTCAAAATGAATTTTGAAGACCCCTGAGCTCTCTAGAGACGATCTGGATCATGGAGGATGAAGTAGACAGATTGTGACTTAATTTTTACTGCGCAAAAAAGCGCTAAAAACATAATTTATGTAAGAACTTACCTGATAAATTCATTTCTTTCATATTAGCAAGAGTCCATGAGCTAGTGACGTATGGGATATACATTCCTACCAGGAGGGGCAAAGTTTCCCAAACCTCAAAATGCCTATAAATACACCCCTCACCACACCCACAATTCAGTTTAACGAATAGCCAAGAAGTGGGGTGATAAAAAAGTGCGAAAGCATATAAAATAAGGAATTGGAATAATTGTGCTTTATACAAAAATCATAACCACCCCAAAAAAAGGGCGGGCCTCATGGACTCTTGCTAATATGAAAGAAATGAATTTATCAGGTAAGTTCTTACATAAATTATGTTTTCTTTCATGTAATTAGCAAGAGTCCATGAGCTAGTGACGTATGGGATAATGATTACCCAAGATGTGGATCTTTCCACGCAAGAGTCACTAGAGAGGGAGGGATAAAATAAAGACAGCCAATTCCTGCTGAAAATAATCCACACCCAAAATAAAGTTTAATGAAAAACATAAGCAGAAGATTCAAACTGAAACCGCTGTCTGAAGTACTTTTCTACCAAAAACTGCTTCAGAAGAAGAAAATACATCAAAATGGTAGAATTTAGTAAAAGTATGCAAAGAGGACCAAGTTGCTGCTTTGCAAATCTGATCAATCGAAGCTTCATTCCTAAACGCCCAGGAAGTAGAAACTGACCTAGTAGAATGAGCTGTAATCCTTTGAGGTGGAGTTTTACCCGACTCAACATAGGCAAGATGAATTAAAGATTTCAACCAAGATGCCAAAGAAATAGCAGAAGCTTTCTGGCCTTTTCTAGAACCGGAAAAGATAACAAATAAACTAGAAGTCTTTCGGAAAGACTTAGTAGCTTCAACATAATATTTCAAAGCTCTAACAACATCCAAAGAATGCAATGATTTCTCCTTAGAATTCTTAGGATTAGGACATAATGAAGGAACCACAATTTCTCTACTAATGTTGTTAGAATTCACAACTTTAGGTAAAAATTCAAAAGAAGTTCGCAACACTGCCTTATCCTGATGAAAAATCAGAAAAGGAGACTCACAAGAAAGAGCAGATAATTCAGAAACTCTTCTGGCAGAAGAGATTGCCAAAAGGAACAAAACTTTCCAAGAAAGTAATTTAATGTCCAATGAATGCATAGGTTCAAACGGAGGAGCTTGAAGAGCCCCCAGAACCAAATTCAAACTCCAAGGAGGAGAAATTGACTTAATGACCAAAGCTTGTACAAAACAATGAATATCAGGAAGATTAGCAATCTTTCTGTGAAAAAGAACAGAAAGAGCAGAGATTTGTCCTTTCAAAGAACTTGCGGATAAACCTTTATCTAAACCATCCTGAAGAAACTGTAAAATTCTCGGAATTCTAAAAGAATGCCAAGAAAAATGATGAGAAATACACCAAGAAATATAAGTCTTCCAGACTCTATAATATATCTCTCTGGATACAGATCTACGAGCCTGTAACATAGTATTAATCACAGAGTCAGAGAAACCTCTTTGACCAAGAATCAAGCGTTCAATCTCCATACCTTTAAATTTAAGGATTTGAGATCCTGATGGAAAAAAGGACCTTGCGACAGAAGGTCTGGTCGTAGCGGAAGAGTCCACGGATGGCAAGAGGCCATCCGGACAAGATCCGCATACCAAAACCTGTGAGGCCATGCCGGAGCTACCAGCAGAACAAACGAGCATTCCTTCAGAATCTTGGAGATTACTCTTGGAAGAAGAACTAGAGGCGGAAAGATATAAGCAGGATGATACTTCCAAGGAAGTGATAATGCATCCACTGCTTCCGCCTGAGGATCCCGGGATCTGGACAGATACCTGGGAAGTTTCTTGTTTAGATGAGACGCCATCAGATCTATTTCTGGAAGCTCCCACCACCTCCATAGGAGGCAAAGTTTGTAAAACTGAATTGTGGGTGTGGTGAGGGGTGTATTTATAGGCATTTTGAGGTTTGGGAAACTTTGCCCCTCCTGGTAGGAATGTATATCCCATACGTCACTAGCTCATGGACTCTTGCTAATTACATGAAAGAAATAGGCCCCTCCCACTCATATTACAACAGTGGGGAAGCTCAGAAAACTGTTTCTATGCAGAAAACAAAGATGGCCATGTGGTAAAAATCATGCCCCAATAAGTTTTATCACCAAGTACCTCACAAAAAACGATTAACATGCCAGTAAACGTTTTAAACATACATTTGAAAAGTTATGAATTGTTATTAATAAGCCTGCTACCAGTCGCTTTTACTGCAGTTAAGGCTCATACATTATTTCAGTATTAACAGTATTTTCAGAGTCAATTCCATTCCTTAGAAAAATACATTCAGTGTACACACACTCATCAGCCTAATACCAGTCGCTATCACTGCATTTAAGGCTGAACTTACTTTACATTGGTATCAGCAGTATTTTCTCAGTCAATTCCATTCCTCAGAAAAATAATTACTGCACATACCTCATTTGCAGGGGGGCCCTGCATGCTATTCCCCTTCTCTGAAGTTACCTCACTCCTCAGATGAGAACAGCCAGTGGATCTTAGTTACGTCTGCTAAGATCATAGAAAACGCAGGCAGATTCTTCTTCTAATGCTGCCTGAGAATAAACAGCACACTCCGGTGCCATTTAAAATAACAAACTTTTGATTGTAGAAATAAACTAAGTTAGAAAACACCACAGACCTCTCACAGCGACCTATCTAGTTAGGCTGCAAGAGAATGACTGTATATGACATGTGAGGGGAGGAGCTATATAGCAGCTCTGCTGGGTGATCCTCTTGCAGCTTCCTGTTAGGAAGAGATATATTCCATAAGTAATGGATGACCCGTGGACTGACTACACTTAACAAGAGAAAATTTATTTTGTAAAAAAAACGGGTACTGCGCCTTTAAGAAATAAAAGCGCACAATCTTTTTCTACACACACTTAAAAACGCTTATAAATGCTCAAAAACTATGTATGTCTATACAGTGTTGCCAAAAAGTATTGCATCCCACATGTAAGAGCAGAAATTACCCTCTACAGGAACATTAAAGCAAAAAAAACTCAATTTGCTAAATAACGACCCCTACACCTCGCCACAGCTCTACTGTGGCGCCTACCTGCCCCCAGAGAACTGTCAAACGAATCGACACCAATCCGGATAGTGTAAAACACAGATAGGGCCCAACCGGAGCTAATGTCTGCTGTCTCCTTCAGAGTAAACTGCACGTCTGAGGCGCGAAAATAGGCCCCCCCACAATGGACGTCGCACTAATAATTTAAACTACCGCATGGGAAGCGGTTATAAACAGTCATGTGGTCCCTAAGAAATAAATACACCAAACGATCCAAGTCCTTCTTTTCTCAGCAATAAAAAACGACTTATCCTCTATGATAAATAGTAAAAATGCCCTAGTGTCTGAGTTCCATGCTGCGTATCTACTTGAGCTGCATATGTCAGAAAAAAAAAACACCCAGGAGAAACAGTAACACCCTTATTGATTACAGGACTACTGCTTACCCTGT
This sequence comes from Bombina bombina, assembly GCF_027579735.1. Taxonomy (NCBI): domain Eukaryota; kingdom Metazoa; phylum Chordata; class Amphibia; order Anura; family Bombinatoridae; genus Bombina; species Bombina bombina. The sequence goes on along the minus strand of NC_069505.1, from coordinate 136,426,856 downwards.
TCCCATTATAAGGAACCAAATCAGCCAGTTCTGATATATTAAATTTCCTCAGAAGTAAAGGGCTGAAACATACCTCAAATGCTGCTTGTTGCATGAGACTGTCCTCCACACTGAAAAATTTTCTCATATTAACTTCAGATCTGTGGGAACTATAATTGATCTTAGTAACTGCTGCTAAAATCATCAATTTTCAGGGGGAAATCTTCTGCCATATCCTCCCTGAGAAAAATAGTACTCACCGGTACTATTTAAAATAAAAAACATCTTGATTGAAGGAATTAAAACTATAATTTTATCACCACTATCACTTTACTCTTCCTATTACTAGCATCGGCAAACAGAATGACTGGGGGTGGAGTCAAGGGAGGAGCTATATAGACAGCTCTGCTGTGGTGCTCTTTGCCACTTCCTGTTAGCAGGAGGATAATATCCCACAAGTAAGGATGAATCCGTGGACTCGTCGTATCTTGTAGAAGAAAAACAGACATTCTTTAACATAGGACTAACATGTCCACAAAACAACTTCCGAAAAAGTAAGAAAGAGTATCAATCTCAGAAGGTTCCCGAATGAAACAAAAACAAATAAAAGACATCCCATCGAATATAAATAAAATATAAGGCAACCTGGAGGTTAACGCCCAAAAAGACACAGGCCTACCCGCTGGACCAGCCAAATGGAGCCCTATCTTTCAAAACTGGGAAAGATCTTAAACAAATGACAATCAGGAGATTACTTCATCACCACATGTCTAATGAGGTGCACCATTCGAATAAGCAGACTGAAAATCCCCGTATCTGGTAACGATAGGGTCATTCAATAGCTGAAAAACATGTATGAGCAATACGCGAAGGTGTGCAATCCTGTAACGAAAGGCAGAACATTCAGGGACAGTTATACCCGCAGGGAACTAAAGAGGCCCTCCCCAAGGCGGAAGGCCCGGGACAATAGGGCAAGAGCACATTCTCAAATAAACGTCTGGACTCTGCAGACGAACAATCGCCAATATTATGTGAAAGCGAAAACGTGCTGCAACCTACGGGGGGAACAACACACCACCCTGCATGGAGAAAACAGAAACTGGGACACCCGCATGTGTAGAAGTATGAATTGGTAGGGAACTCGCCTCTCGGAGGACAGGACCCCCAGAGGCGGATGGCTCAGCAGTCCCTTGTTTCTCCGAGCCCGAGGAACCAGGCGCTCTGAAATGGCATACAGAACAAAACTGGTTGACATGTGTCAACGAGGCCAATCCGGATTTGTCACCGGACACAGAATCTGAAATTAAAATAGTCTCAGTATCAGAATCCTCCGTAACTGAATCTGAAATTAGCACAGTCTCAGTATCAGAATCCTCCATAACTAGATAGAGGATATATAAATATGGACTAAAGTAGTAAAAACAAAAACAGCACCTGACACCCCCAATGGCTGGGGCACTCACCACCTCCTATGACCAGACCCATGCGGACTAGAAAATTTCCTTCACCACACGGTCGGGAATGCGGAAATGGAAAACGGAACATAACCACAAGGTGAACCGTTCAGTCCAAAAAAGCGTGCCCAACCAAAAGGCCGCGTCACTTCCAAAGGACTCAATGTTGCAAACCACGAGCCCATAAACATCACACATAAGAAGGTTGAATCACATAAACATAATTATAAACCCCCTGTTCAATAATCTCCCTCAGGAGATAGTGAGTCTCTTGTAGTATCTTGGAATTGAAGGTTAATGAGACCCATATGATATTTAGTTAGACCCGCAAAGTGGTAGCCTCTCGGGAAAACCTTCACATTACAGTACATTGAGAATAAAGTAAAATGAAACAATCTAACCGCAATCTATGCCGTGGAACAGGAACACAGCCTTTCAAGTGTGACGGATAGTAGCATCGCCTCCGCCATGGACTTGAGAGAAGAAAGCAGGCAGCGGAGCGAAGTTAGACAACGCCGATTGCTTGAGGAGCTGTTAATCTGAGTCTGGATGGTTTTGCAGAAAGACTCTCACGGCATCTCCAGACTCTAAACTTTCATCCAAGCCCTCACTAAGGGACTGACAGGACTACTTAAAAAACTCTTGTCCCATGCCGAAGAGTACTACCCTCCATAAAACAAAAAAAAACAGAATTTATGCTTACCTGATAAATTACTTTCTCCAACGGTGTGTCCGGTCCACGGCGTCATCCATAACTTGTGGGGAATATTCTCTTCCCCAACAGGAAATGGCAAAGAGCACAGCAAAAGCTGTCCATATAGTCCCTCCTAGGCTCCGCCCACCCCAGACCGACGGACAGGAGAAAAAACAGGAGAAACCATAAGGTGCCGTGGTGACTGTAGTTAAAGTAATTCATCAGACCTGATTAAAAAACCAGGGCGGGCCGTGGACCGGACACACCGTTGGAGAAAGTAATTTATCAGGTAAGCATAAATTCTGTTTTCTCCAACATTGGTGTGTCCGGTCCACGGCGTCATCCATAACTTGTGGGAACCAATACCAAAGCTTTAGGACACGGATGAAGGGAGGGAGCCAATCAGGTTACCTAAACAGAAGGCACAACGGCTTGCAAAAACTTTCTCCCAAAAATAGCCTCCGAAGAAGCAAAAGTATCAAATTTGTAGAATTTGGCAAAAGTGTGCAGGGAAGACCAAGTCGCTGCCTTACATATCTGATCAACAGAAGCCTCGTTCTTGAAGGCCCATGTGGAAGCCACAGCCCTAGTAGAGTGAGCTGTGATGGGTTCAGGAGGCTGCCGTCCGGCAGTCTCGTAAGCCAATCGGATGATGCTTTTCAGCCAAAAGGAAAGAGAGGTAGCAGTAGCTTTTTGACCTCTCCTCTTGCCAGAATAAACGACAAACAAAGAAGACATTTGTCTGAAATCCTTTGTTGCTTCTAAATAGAACTTTAAAGCACAAACTACATCTAAATTGTGTAACAAACGTTCCTTCTTTGAAACTGGATTCGGACACAAAGAAGGCACAACTATTTCCTGGTTAATATTCTTGTTGGAAACAACCTTTGGAAGGAAACCAGGTTTAGTACGCAAAACAACCTTATCTGAATGGAACACCAGATAGGGCGGATTACACTGCAAAGCAGATAACTTAGAAACTCTTCTAGCAGAAGAAATAGCAACCAAAAACAGAACTTTCCAAGATAACATCTTGATATCTATGGAATGTAGAGGTTCAAACGAAACCCCTTGAAGAATTGAAAGAACTAAATTCAGACTCCAGGGAGGAGTCAAAGGTCTGTAAACAGGCTTGATCCTGACCAAAGCCTGAACAAAAGCTTGAACATCAGGCACAGCTGCCAGTCGTTTGTGTACAAACAGAAAACAATATTCAGCGCTCCCTAAGTAGTGTAGTAAAAAGTCTCCGTCAAGCAATGGACAATGATTGCATTAAGAATAAAAGCTAATGGAAATGAAAAATGTTCAATATGAATGATATGAAAGTCCAAAATGATGGATGAGAGAGTGATGAATTGATGAAGATGAAAAGGAAGAGGAAAAAACACAATATGGTTGTACAGTGCCGTGTCTCTATAAAGTCCTAGGTAGTTAGGCAATAATCATGGTACTCACAACCTCAGAATTATTATATCGATGAAAGGTCCTTGAAATAAGGTAGACTTTTTCTTCCTCTTTGTGGTATATCACCGATATTCTTAGTGTAGTATAGCTCAAATGAGACTCCAAATGCTGTGCCACACTTAGAGTATGCCTGTTGTCAGAAGCAGCTGTAGCTTGAGGGAAACTTCCTTGTCAAAAGTATCCAAGATTAGAGATGCTGAAAGAGATAAACACAGCGCATTCCTTCTAAGAGTAAAAGTTTTTATTGGCACATAAAAGCGCTTATTTAAAATCACACTTACAAGATATAAAAAGATTTCATGCATGTAGTAAAATGTGTAGTCAACCGCTCTACCACGCTGTCTAACGGATTACCAGGACAGGAGCTAGATGGAAGGGGCCGCAAACGAGACTGGCGCCAGGTAACACTCGTGGGCACTCCGACAAGCTTGGATAGTCCGGAAGCATGCGTGACGTCGAGCGTTGATGACCTCAACGCGTTTCGTCCTATAGCGTTAGGACTTTCTCAAGAGGGAGTTGATGTCACTAGTTGCCGGGTAGACTCGTAAATAGCAGCAAGGTAAACCTGATTGGTTCAAAACACAGGCAACCTCAAATCATGTGATAGAACAGCGTGTGCTGTATACGGTTATACCCAAGCAGCAGTGAGATATAAAAGTATAAGTTATATTCTGTTTAAAACATTAATACCAGATTGATTGTACATATAACGCCATTCTACAGATACATGTATATGGAACTAAGAATTGCACATAAAATAAATAATACATAAAAGGAGATTGTATGAAATAAGAAATACTGAATACGATTAAAAGTGAACTTTGGGACCAAAGCTAATATTTTCGCCTGCTTATTTGCACTAATATCAAGCAGAGGGTAGGTTATAAACAAAAAAATGCAGCAAAAAATATATAAAACAAAACCCACTAATATCAGGGCAGTCAGAGTGGAGAAAAATGCTTAATTTTTTTTACATGAAGGCATTTAGGTCGAGATCTATATTTAGACCCTTGGGATTCAGAGTGTCAAGTTCATGAATCCAAAAAGTCTCTCTCTGGCGGAGAGTTCTAAGTCTATTTATATGTTTACTATTAAACAATCAGGATTAGACTTATGTTTATGTTTAAAATGGTAAGATACACTATGTGTGTCAAGTTCATGTGTGATGTTGCACACGCTGTTCTATCACATGATTTGAGGTTGCCTGTGTTTTGAACCAATCAGGTTTACCTTGCTGCTATTTACGAGTCTACCCGGCAACTAGTGACATCAACTCCCTCTTGAGAAAGTCCTAACGATATAGGACGAAACGCGTTGAGGTCATCAACGCTCGACGTCACGCACGCTTCCGGACTATCCAAGCTTGTCGGAGTGCCCACGAGTGTTACCTGGCGCCAGTCTCGTTTGCGGCCCCTTCCATCTAGCTCCTGTCCTGGTAATCCGTTAGACAGCGTGGTAGAGCGGTTGACTACACATTTTACTACATGCATGAAATCTTTTTATATCTTGTAAGTGTGATTTTAAATAAGCGCTTTTATGTGCCAATAAAAACTTTTACTCTTAGAAGGAATGCGCTGTGTTTATCTCTTTCAGCAGTCGTTTGTGTAACAAGACAGATAAAGCAGAAATCTGTCCCTTTAGAGAACTCACGATAATCCTTTATCCAAACCTTCTTGGAGAAAGGAAAGGATCCTAGGAATTTTGATCTTACTCCATGAGAATCCCTTGGATTCACACCAACAGATATATCTTTTCCATATTTTATGGTAAATTTTTCTAGTTACAGGTTTTCTGGCTTGTACCAGAGTATCTATTACAGAATCCGAAAACCCACGCTTAGATAAAATCAAGCGTTCAATTTCCAAGCCGTTAGCTGGAGGGAAACTAGATTTGGATGTTCGAATGGACCCTGTACTAGAAGATCCTGTCTCAAAGGTAGCTTCCATGGTGGAGCCGATGACATATTCACCAGGTCTGCATACCAAGTCCTGCGTGGCCACGCAGGAGCTATCAAGATCACTGAGGCCCTCTCCTGCTTGATCCTGGCTACCAGCCTGGGAATGAGAGGAAACGGTGGAAACACATAAGCTAGGTTGAAGGTCCAAGGCGCTACTAATGCATCCACTAGAGTCGCCTTGGGATCCCTGGATCTGGACCCGTAGCAAGGAACCTTGACGAGACGCCATCAGATCCATGTCTGGAATGCCCCATAATTGAGTCAATTGGGCAAATATCTCCGGGTGGAGTTCCCACTCTCCCGGATGGAATGTCTGACGACTCAGATAATCCGCCTCCCAGTTTTCCACTCCTGGGATGTGGATCGCAGATAGGTGGCAGGAGTGATCCTCCGCCCATTTTATGATTTTGGTCACTTCTCTCATCGCCAGGGAACTCCTTGTTCCCCCCTGATGGTTTATGTAAGCAACAGTCGTCATGTTGTCTGAATGGAATCTTATGAATCTGGCCTTTGCTAGTTGAGGCCAAGCCCTGAGAGTATTGAATATCGCTCTCAGTTCCAGAATGTTTATCGGGAGAAGAGACTCTTCCCGAGACCATAGCCCCTGACGGAGTGAGTCTCTGGTCTTCTGATCTACTTGAATCACTGGAGACAAGTCTGTATAGTCCCCATTCCACTGTTTCAGCATGCACAGTTGTAATGGTCTTAGATGAATTCGCGCAAAAGGAACTATGTCCATTGCTGCAACCATCAACCCTACTACTTCCATGCACTGAGCTATGGAAGGTTGTTCACATACTCTTCACCATCTCCGTGGAGATGTTGCCTGTGCAACGGCAAAGAGAATGACTGGGGTGGGCGGAGCCTAGGAGGGACTATATGGACAGCTTTTGCTGTGCTCTTTGCCATTTCCTGTTCGGGAAGAGAATATTCCCCACAAGTTATGGATGACGCCGTGGACCGGACACACCAATGTTGGAGAAACTAAAAATTCTGACACTTCTCTGCCAATCTCCTGGGACGAAAGGCAAAGAATGACTGGGGGATGAGGGGAGTGGGAGGATTATTTAAGCCTTTGGATGGGGTGTCTTTGCCTCCTCCTGGAGGCCAGGTTCTTATTTCCCAAAAGTAATGAATGCAGTTGTGTTCCATTTAAGAAGAAAATCTGTCTAGAAACTGGCTTGAGAGCCTGATTTATGGTAACAATGACCACTCGGAAAAAAACAAAGCTTAGACAAAATGAAGCATTCAATCTCCAAGAAGTCAGCTTCAGAGAAATAAAGATTTGGACGAAGGAAGGAACCATGAATCCTGACAATATCAGAAAGTCATTCTTCAGGCAGTCTCCAAGGTGGGAGAGACGACATTTCCACTCAGTCTGCATACAAGATCTTGCAAGGCCATGCAGGGGCTATTAAAATCACTGATGCTCGCTCCTGTTTGATACGATCAATAACTCGTGGAAGGAGAGCAAATGGAGGAAATAGGTATGCAAGACTGAAATCCCAAGAAAATCGCCAGAACATCTATCAGGGCAGTCTGCGGATCACTTGACCTGAACCGAACCTCGGAAGCTTGGTGTTTTGCCAAAACGCCCTCAGAAGCCAACTCCGGAACCCTCCATTTGAGGGTTTACCTAGAGAACACCTCCGGAGGGAGAGCCCACTCCCCGGGATGAAATATCTGACTGTTCATAAGTACGATTAAAATCTTCTCAAACCAGAGTGTAAACCACTGTGCTACCCTGGTATGGGCCAATAGTCCACCCCTGGAAAGTGGATGACAGACAGCAATTGTGAGCTTCCGCCCACTGAACATCCAGGTCACCTCCTACATGACTAAGGAACTCCGAAATCCCTGGTAGCTGATGTAAGCCATTGAGGTAATATTGTCCAACTGGAACCAAGCTAAGGACTACTGAGGCGAAGCCATCAGGGCATTGTAAATCGCTCTCAATTCCAAGATGATAAAGAGGAGAGCAGACACTTCCAATTCCATAATCCCTGTGTCTTAAGCAAATCCCAGACTGCTTCCCAGCCCAGCAGGCTGGCGTCCGTGGTCACACCACCCAGGAATGTCTCCAGACACACGTGCCCTAAGACAAATACTCCTGAAAAACCACTATGGGAGATGGTCTCTTGTCGATTGATCTAGATCTATCCTTTGAGACAGATCCGAAAGTTCTTCATTTTATGGAGCAAAGCAAAGGGAATTATGTCCATGGAAATCATCAAACCAGTTCCCTCCATACAGTGAGTCACTTGAAAAAGTGAAGGAAAAAACAACTGCAACTGCATCCAAACTCCTAACCTTCTGGTTGCAAGAAGGTGAAGCTATGTACCGGACCACTAGAGCTTGCTGTTGGCCGGACAAAATACATGCAGAGAGAGGAAAAAATCATTGATTATCTGACCTCTGTTAGAATCTTCTTCTAGATAGAGAATCTATTAAGGTCCCAACTCACACCAAATATAGTCCGGAAAAGCACCCTTCATAATCCCAAGACTTAAGTCTTTCTAGGATGACGAAACTCAGGAACTTGAGAAGATCATGGGAACAATATCTTTCAGTTCTATGTTCGTTAAGAACACGCCCTCTTGAACCAAAGGAAAATGGATACTACTTAAAGGTCAGAACCCGAGAATCTTGAGGTAAATACCTAGATCCCATTCCAGGCTGGGACTGGAACTATCACTCCTGGAGAGGAAGGTCCTGAACCCAGTTCAAGGAATGCCTCTCATTATACCTGGATTGCAGATACTCTAGAAATCTGCCCCTGGGAGGAAATATTAGATTGGACTAAGAGTGGTTGGATTCCAAAAGACATGGCAGACCCTGCAGAAAGGGGAAAAGGAAAACTTTCCTTTAGTCTTACTCTCTTGACGTATGGTAGAAAAAACCCTTCACCCGGAAAGTCAGAGGATAATTCTGCCAGACCGAGTCCAAACAAGGACTCATCCTTGAAAGAAAACACCAGAAGCGTGGATTTGGAGGAAACATAAAATATTGAACCTGCCACTGCAGAACTATAAAGTCTAGGCTGTACCACGAAGCCACAGTTAGACTTCTCAGCTGACCAAGAGTTCAGCCACAATGCCTGGCGGCTAGCACAGCAAGTCTAATAAGACACTGCATTGCTCTAAATGAACAATTAAACCTCCAGCTTCTTATCCATGGATCCATAAAGGAGCAGCTATCCTCCATAGGGATCGAAGATCTCTGAGCCATAGTAGAAAAACTCACTTTATTGGAGCCATCCTTTAAAGAACAGGAAACAGGGAGAAAGATATCCCTAGCTTCTCCTATTCCTGTGAAAATATCCAAGGCACGTCTAGAAACACTTCCTCATAGGAAAACACAAAACTTTAAAAGGTCGACAACTACAGGGGTATTGATGTTGTCCAAGTAGCCAAAACCTCCTTTAACATTACACAAGGTGAGCAAGCATACATCTGAAGGAAACCACTTCAGCATCAGATGAAGGAATTATACTGTCCAAATCTGAGTTTTACCCACGGAAGCTACTGGCGAATTCTCCTCAGACTTAGGAGAAAGAGCAACCTGTGTAGCCAAATGAGGATCAGAAACCTATCTGAATCTTATAAATGTCCTCTTGCGTTTTTCCTAAAGGATAGGAAAGGCAGATAAAGCCCCAGATACCTTAGAGGATACCTGAGCTACAAAATCTGCAGGCAAATACACTCCTCCAGGAGATTTAGAGGAACCACAGGGCACTGCAAGTGATGCCATATAGGCTTGGGACGTTAAGGAGAAAAACTGTGGCATAGCCTGAACAGTATCATCGTGGGAGACAGCTCAGTGGGCAACAACCTATCTGTACATGCAAAAGCATAGCTAAACATGCAGCACAGAAAAAACATAATTTATGTAAGAACTTACCTGACAAATTCATTTCTTTCATATTGGCAAGAGTCCATGAGCTAGTGACGTATGGGATACATAATCCTCCTAGGAGGGGCAAAGTTTCCCAAACCTCAAAATGCCTTTAAATACACCCCTCACCACACCCACAATTCAGTTTAATGAATAGACAAGTAGTGGGGTGATAAAATAAGGAGTAGAAAAGCATACAAAAAGAGGAACTGGAAAAATAATTGTGCTTTTATACAAAAAACATAACCATAATAAAAAGGGTGGGCCTCATGGACTCTTGCCAATATGAAAGAAATTAATTTATCAGGTAAGTTCTTACATAAATGATGTTTTCTTTCATGTAATTGGCAAGAGTCCATGAGCTAGTGACGTATGGGATAGAAATACCCAAGATGTGGAAGTCCACAGAAGAGTCACTAGAAAGGGAGGGATAAAATAACAGCTATTTCCACTGAGAAATTAAATCCATGTAATAAATAAGTTTTCCTTGAAAACACTTAAATCAAAAGCAGTAGAATCAAACTAAAACAGCTGCCTGAAGAACATTTTCTACCAAAGACTGCTTCAGAAGAAGCAACTACGTCAAAATGGTAAAAACAATAAAAGTATGCAAAGAAGACCAAATTACTGAATTGCAAATTTGATCAACCTAAGCTTCATTCTAAAAAAGCCCCAAAAAAGGTGACTGATCTTAGTAGAATTAGCTGAAAAACTCTGAGGCGGAGCCTGCCCTGTCTCAAAATAAGCCTTGAAAAACAAAAGCTTTAATCAGGATGCAAAAGAAATGGCAGTCTCTTCCTAACCTTTTCTGGAACCAGCAGATAGACTAGAAGTCTTCTGAAATCCTAGTAACCTCAATATAGAATTATAAAGCTCTTACCACATCCATAGGATGTAAAGAACTCTCAAATAATTCTTTAGGATTAGGACAAAAAGAAGGAACAACAATTTCTCTACTAATGTTGTTCAAATTCACAACCTTAGGAAAAAAAGAAGTCCACAAAACAACTTATCTAGATGATAAAAATCAGATAAGGAGACACACAAGAGAGAGCTGATAAATCAGAAACTCTTGTAGCAGAAGAGATAGTCAAAAGAAACAACACTTTCCAAGAAAGTAGATAATCTTCAAACTAAATAAGACTCCAAAAAGGAGAAATTAATAAATGAACAGGCTTGATACCAACCAAAGCCTGAACATAACAGTGAATATCAGGAAGTTTAAACACGCTTTCTAGAAACTAATAAATGAACAGGCTTGATACCAACCAAAGCCTGAACATAACAGTGAATATCAGGAAGTTTAAACACGCTCTCTAGAAAATAAAACAGAAAGAACAGAGATTTGTCCCTTCAAAAAATTTGCAGACAAACTTATCCAAACCATCCTGAAAAACTGTAAAATCCTAGGAATTCTAAAAGAATGCCAAAAGAATTTACGAAAAGAACACTATAAAATATAGGTTTTTCTAAACCTGATAATACATGTTCCTTGAAACAGACTTATAAGCCTGCAACATAGTGATAAAAACTAAGTCAGAGAAACCTCTATAAATAAACACTAATCAATTTCCATACCCCCAAATTAGTAATTTGAGATCCTGATGGAAAAATAGCCCCCAGAACAAGAGGGCGGGTCAAAGAGAAAGCGGCCAAGGATGGCAACTTGGACATCTGAGCAAGATCCACATACCAAACCTGTGAAGCCATGCTGATGCTATTAGAAACACATGACACTGTTCCAATATGATCTTGGAAATCATCTTTGGAAGAAAAAAACAGAAGCGGAAGGAAGTAGTCAGGTTGCAAAACCAAGACAATGCTAATGCATCTACCATCTCCACCTGAGGATCCGTGGAACTGAAAAGGTACCTGGGAAATTGAGAAAACACATCTATATAGAGACACCACTCTCCCGGATGTAAATACGGACGGCTGAGATAACCCACCTTCCAAATGTCTAAAATCATAGAAAATAGACAGGAGATGAATTCCATCTAAGAACGTATTCAAGATACTTCTTAATTGCTAAGGAACTATGAGTCCCTATTGTTGATTGACATATGCCACAGTTGTGATATTGTCTGTCTGAAAGCTTGTTCCCGACTCTGCTGTTTTCCTTGTTCCTGATTCCGGCTCGTCTGACTATTCGCTTTGGCTCCTGACTCTGCTTGTCTGACTACCAGCTCTGGTTTTGACTCCTGGCTTGTTATTTGACTTGTGGACTTTTTATTATTTTTTGCTATTAATAAAGGTGTGTTTATTTGCACTTCTCGTCTCAGTCTGATTCCTGGCACCCTGAATATTGGGTACTTCTAAAGCGCATCTAATCACCGTAAGGGACTGAAGACGCAGCTCATTTAATAGACCTCAGAAGGATAAAAGGCTGAATGGACCTCGTCGGAAATTGAACCTGCAACCCCTCAGGTTGCTACAGAGCTCAAGTGCATTAGAATGCTGAGCTATCTGTCTGGCTTTAATAAAGAAAAGTTTAAGCGAATACCAAGATACCATCAAAATAGGGAAGCACCACAATACTCTAGTGTCTGAAGACAGAAGAAGAGCGCCAAGAACCTTTGGAAAGATTCATAAAGCTGTCACTAAACCAAATGGAAAAGCGACAAATTGATAAAGCTTAAAAAGAAAATTTCAGAATCCACAAGTGGACTGAATGAAATAAAGTATGAGGATAAACATCCTGAAAAATGGAGTGGACATGAAATGACCTTAACAAAAAGGCATAATAGTCCTTATAATCGTCAACTTAAAAGTTGAGACTCTAACAAAACAATATAAAAGTCTTCAGATCCAAGAATGGACTGAATAAACCTCTCTTCCTAGAGACAAAGAATAGAATTGAATAAAAACCCAAATCCTGTTCCTACAAAAAGAAGTGGCATAATCACTCCTGAAAAAAATTCAGAGTGTAATAAGAAAGAAAGATTCTTCCCATAGAAGGTCTCATTCTAAAAATCTATTCAAACCCTAAGAATAATATAGTATTTGGACTGAGTTCATCCAAAAACAATTTAATCTGCCCCCCACCAGAAGGACTGGTTTGAGAACCGCACCTTCATACAGTCTAATAACTAGTATTTATATAGCGTTTTTCTCCCAGTGGGATACAAAAAAATGCTTCTTCAGCGCTTACACTCTGAGTTAACCAAATTAGCAGCTGATAAAAACAGTAGTTATTACCCAAATAAATGGTACACAATAATTTGACCTCAAAGGCCAAAAGGCAGTATTAACCCTGCCGGGAAATGAATCTATGATCCTTAGATCTAGAACAAGCATTTGAAGTCAGGACATTCACCAACTGATCTACATCACCGGACTAAAAGTAGGGCAGAAAAAAGGAAATTTATGCTTACCTGATAAATTTATTTATTTTACGATATGACGAGTCCACGGATTTCATCCTTACTTATGGGATATTGCCTCCTGGTCAGCAGGAGGAGGCAAAGAGCACCACAGCAGAGCTGTATATATAGCTCCTCCCTTCCCTCCCACTCCAGTCATTCGACCGAAGTTAGGACGAGAAAAGAAAAGCCAAGGTGCAGAGGTTACTGAAGTTTAACAAAAATAAAGACCTGTCTTCAAAAATGACAGGGTGGGTCGTGGACTCGTCATATCGTAAAATAAATAAATTTATCAGGTAAGAATACATTTCCTTTTCTTTTACAATATATGACGAGTCCACGGATTTCATCCTTATTTATGGGATACAATACCAAAGCTATAGGACACGGATGAAAGGGAGGGACAATACAGGAACCTAAATGGAAGGCACCACTGCTTGAAGAACCTCTCCCCCAAAAACAGGAAAAAGTATCAAATTTGGAAAATTTGGAAAAAGTGTGAAGAGACAACCAAGTTGCAGCCTTGCAAATCTGTTCAACAGAAGCATCATTTTTAAATGCCCATGAGGAAGCCACAGCCCTAGTAGAATGAGCCTAATTGTTTCAGGAGGCTGCTGTCCAGCAGTCTCATATGCAAAACGGATGATACTCTTCAGCCAAAAAGAAAGGGAGGTAGCCGTAGCTTTCTGGCCCCTACGTTTCCGGGAAAAAACAACAAATAATGAAGACGATTGACGAAATTCTTTAGTCGCCTGCAAGTAAAACTTCAGGGCACGGACCACGTCAAAGTTATGTAACAGACACTCCTTAGAAGAAGGATTGGGACACAATGAAGGAACAATAATTTCCTGATTAATATTTTTGTTTGAAACAACCTTAGGAAGAAAACCGGGTTTGGTACGTAACACTACCTTATCGGAATGAAAAATAAGGTAAGGAGAATCACATTGTATAGCCGAAAGCTCAGAAACTCTACGAGCAGAAGAAATAGCAACTAAAAATAAAAAACTTTCCAAGATAACAACTTAATATCTATGCAATGCATAGGTTCAAATGGAACCCCTTGAAGAACTTTAAGAACTAAATTCAAACTCCAAGGAGGAGCCAAAGGTCTAAACACAGGCCTGATCCTAGTCAGAGCCTGACAAAAGGAATGAACATCCGGATTATCTGCCAGACGTTTGTGTAACAAAATAGATAAAGCAGAAATCTGTCCCTTTAAGGAACTTGCTGATAACCCCTTCTCCAATCCCTCTCGGAGAAAGGACAAAATCCTAGGAATCCTAATCTTACTCCATGAGTAACCCTTGGATTTGCACCAATAAAGATATTTACTCCATATCTTATGGTAAATCTTTCTAGTAACAGGCTTACGTGCCTGAATCAAGGTATCAATGACTGAATCAAAGAAACCTTGCTTAGATAAAATCAAGGGTTCAATCTCCAAGCAGTCAGCTGTAGAGAAATCAGATTTGGATGATGGAAGAGTCCCTGAATGAGAAGGTCCTGCCTCAATGGAAGCTTCCACGGTGGCAGAGATAACATGTCCACCAGATCGGCATACCAAGTCCTGCAAGGCCACGCAGGAGCAATGAGAATCACTGAAGTCCTCTCCTGTTTGATCCGAGCAATCACCCGGGGAAGGAGAGCAAACTGTGGAAACACATAAGCTAGGTTGAACGACCAAGGCACTACCAAGGCATCTATCCGTTCGGCCTGAGGATCCCTGGACCTGGATCCGTATATATCGGGAGCTTGGCATTCTGACGAGATGCCATAAAATCCAGCTCCGGCCTGCCCCATCTGAGAATGAGGGTGGCAAAGACCTCCGGATGGAGTTCCCATTCCCTCGGATGAAACGTCTGTCTGCTCAAAAAATCCGCTTCCCAGTTGTCCACTCCTGGGATGTAGATTGCTGACAGATAACAAGAGTGAGCCTCCGCCCACCGAATTATCTTGGATACTTCTGTCATCGCTAAGGAACTCCTTGTTCCTCCCCGATGATTGATGTAAGCCACAGTCGAGATGTTGTCCGACTGAAATCGGATGAATTTGGCCGAAGCCAACTGAGGCCAAGCCTGAAGCGCATTGAATATTTATTGGAAGTAGAGACTCCGACCGAGTCCACACACCCTGAGCCTTCAGGGAATTCCAGACTGCACCCCATCCTAGTAGACTAGCATCCATTGTCACTATCATCCATGAGGGTCTGCGGAAGCACGTCCCTTGGGACAGATGATCCTGCAACAACCACCAAAGAAGAGAGAGTCCCTTGTCTCCTGATCCAGATCTATTGGAGGAGACAAATTTGCATAATCTCCATTACACTGTCTGAGCATGCTCAGGTGTAGCGGTCTGAGATGAAAACGAGCAAACGGAATGATGTCCATTGCCGCCACCATCAATCCATTTACCTCCAGGCACTGAGCCACTGATGGCCGAGTATTGGACTGAAGGGATCGGCATGTATTCAGAATCTTTAACTTTCTGACTTCCGTCAAGAAGATTTTCATGGATACAGAGTCTATTAGAGTTCCCAGGTAGGAAACCCTTGTCTGTGGAATTAGTGAACTCTTTTCTACATTCACCTTCCACCCGTGAGTCCTTAAAAAGGATAGAACCATGTCGGTATGAGACTTTGTTAGCTGATAAGACGACGCCTGGATCAGAATATCGTCCAAATAAGGCGCCACTGCAATGACCCGCGGCCTGAGAACCGCCAGCAGAGACCCTAGAATCTTCGTGAAGATCCTGGGTGCCGTGACCAGCCAGAAAGGAAGGGCTACGAACTGAAAATGTTTGTCCAGAAATGCAAACCTCACAAACTGGTGATGATCTCTGTGGATAGAAATATGAAAATATGCATCCTTTAAGTCCACGGTAGTCATATATTGACCCTCCTGGATCAATGGAAGAATTGTCCGAATAGTCTGCATCTTGAAGGATGGAACTCTGAGAAACTTGTTTAGACTCTTAAGATCTAAAATGGGTCGGAACGTTCCCTCTTTTTTGGGAACAACAAAGAGATTTGAGTAAAACCCCTATGCCAGTTCCTGAATTTGAACGGGACAAATTACTCCCATGGAGGAGAGGTTCCTTACACAGTGTAAGAACGCTTCTCTCTTTATCTGGTCTACAGGCAATCGAGAAAGAAGAAACCTTCCACTGGGGGAAGAAGTTCTGAATTCCGTCTGGCATCCCTGAGACACTATTTCTATCTCCCAGGGATCCTGAACATCTCTTATCCAAGCCTGGAAGAAGAAGACAGTCTGCCCCCCTACTAGATCGGGGGCCAACCCTTCATGCTGATTTGGGAGCAGCAGAAGGCTTCTTGGATTGTTTATTCTTGTTCCAAGACTGGGTCGGTCTCCAAGTAAACTTGGTTTGTTTATAATTACCTTTCTGCTTAGACGAAGAAAGACTTTATGTCATTCTGGACTTCCTTGCAAAAAATGTCTGTTCTAACGGAACCAGACAACGAAGGAACCAGTACTCTGCCACACAAGCAACAGTGGCCATAATAAGTCTACCGCACCTGGAGCTTCCACATACTGACCAAGTCCGGACCCGGTTAACTTCCTAGTTCAGAAGCATCAGCAAGAAATAACGGACCGACTTAAAGGTCCTAATGTTATCTTCTAAAGAGAGCCAGTGCATCAAAAAAATTTGGCTGCAGACAAGTCATAGGTTGCCAATATTGAACAACCCCTCAAACTGTTACCCCTAGGATTCTGAAGGGAACAACTATCCCAGATCTCCTGAGCACTGATCTCGGTACGACCTAATATTGACAACCCCCAGGTTATCATTGTCGTCCTGATTAGCTAAAACCTCCTGAAGTAACAGAAGGAGGTGTGCTAGCTTAAACCTGAAAGATACAACTTCAGTATCAGCAGGATGAATTATATTGTCAGAAAAATGAGCCTCAGATGCTACCGAAGTATCCTCTTCCTCACGTCTGAGAGGGGACCTTGAGATAGCAACAACCATGACAGGAACCTCTCTCATTGAATGGTGATTTTTCCTCTTGCGGTCTCCCTACAACATGGGAAAAGCCGACAATGGACTCGCGGCCACTTCTCACCAGCAAAAAACAAATTCTTGCAAAGTAACTCCAGGGGAGTAGTGGAGGAAACGCAGGGCACTGAAAGAATGGACGTTAAATTTTTATATATACACACACACACATATATATATATATATATATATATATATATATATATATATATATATATATATATATATATATAAACATAGGACACTTGAGGAGAACGCTGCAGGTATAAAAACCTTGTCCGAATGTTTACCGTAGCAATCAAGACAAAGGTGGCTCTAATAAAAAACTCATCTCTGAATCGTAAATTGTATGCACAGATGAGGCAGAAAAGGGTTTTGCAATAATATAAAAGGACATAAATGTAAAAACAACTTTCACAATATAATCCAAAAATTGAACACGAGAAACAGAAGTACTGTGTCTTAAAATAATAAAGGAAAAATATCCAAATGTTATCATAAAGTAATCCGTTAACATAGGATATACTGGGGGTGAAAAACATAATGAATGTGTAACAACCCTATTCCCCTTTAAAAACCAACAATGGAAACCCTAATGTTGCTTTAAATCCATCCAATAACATGGAAAATACACAGGGTGAAGTGCATAAAGTGAATAAGACAAACCAATTCATGTTTTTATTAAAAAAGTTTTACCACCATAATCAGAGCCTGTCTCTTTAAATATAAACATAACGTCTAAGGTTAGTGCAACAAACTCCTTTACAATAAATATGTTGAATGAAGGAGTATGCATCTCAGACTAAGAGAGTAAGAACCCTGTGTGATTTATGTACAAAAGACTACGCCTGTCACTGCTAGCGTGTCCACCCTGCATGATTTATTCCGAGGTCAGAAGCCCAAAAACACAGTTTCCCAACCTTGCAGTGGAGCGTGATTTACACTCACGCTCTCCCTGCTGCTCTAAAAACTGAGGCTACAAAGGATCAAGCCTGTCACTGCTAGCGTGCCCAGTACAGAAAACATGACGCGCACATAGCCCCGCCCATCGTGGGTGTATTAAACTAAAAAAAAAAAAAAACTACCGGGCGGCTAAAGTTGTTAAAAATGGAGACGCCGATATTGAGCAGAGACCCATTTTAACAAGGACCACAAACCTATAGTCGTTACTGACCAAGTCCTCTAAAAACCTAACACCAGGAAATTACACAACTCGCGTCATAACAAACGCAATTTCGCGCCAAAACAAATAGCGTCAACAAAGATGCAGGAAATGATTTAATTTGTGCCATATAAGGCGCAACTTCGCAGCAAAAACTTTTGCACCAAAAATGACCTCGCCCTCGCGAGCCTAGATTTGCCCACGAAAAAATGAAAGTCAAATTGAAAAAGACTGAACCCTAGGTAAGAAAAAAGTTTAAATAAATAAACTTCCCAAACATGATTCCTAAACTGAAACTGTTTAGACTGCAAAGGGAAATACACATAGACCTGACTCATGGCAAATATAAGTAAAATACATATATTTAAAATTTATATTAATAAATAAAGCACCAAACCATAGCTGAGAGTGTCTTAAATAAAAACATACTTACTGAAAGACACCTATCCACATATAGCAGATAGCCAAACCAGTACTGAAAACTATCAGCAAAAGTAATGGTATATAAGAGTATATCTTCAATCTGAAAAGGGAGGTAGGAGATGAATCTCTACAACCGATAACAGAGAACCCTTGAAAAGATTTCCTGCGAGATAAACCATAAAATCAATAGGCGATACCCTCTTCACATCCCTCTGACAAACATTGTACTCTGAGAGGAATTGGGCTTCAGAATGCTTAGAAGCGCTTATCATAGAAGAAATCCTAAAAATCAAGCACAAACTTACTTCACCACCTCCATAGGAGACAAAGTTTGTAAAACTGAATTGTGGGTGTGGTGAGGGGTGAGGGGTGTATTTATAGGCATTTTGAGGTTTGGGAAACTTTGCCCCTCCTGGTAGAATTGTATATCCCATACGTCACTAGCTCATGGACTCTTGCCAATTACATGAAATTAATATAGACATTTAACTATCTAAAAAATAAAAATCTCAAACATATATGCTAATATGAGGGACAGATCTAAGAGAAAACAATCAGTACCTCAAAGGCCAATAATAATTTGTACCTAGGAACATAAGCCTCTAATGAAAAGCAAAAATAATATTTAATAACCCTTAACTTAAGGCTGTATAATGTACAAACAGAATGCACCAGCTTACACAAGTACAGAAAAATAAATATATTAATTTAATTTCCACAATAAATTCATAAAACCTTGACTGAAGGTTCAAACATGAAAACTCGGCTCTCTACTATAGAATTTCTAAACTTTTTCCAAAACAGTGACAATTAGTACGGCCTCTCTAAGCAGGCTGTACCGCTGACTCACAATAACAAACTTCCGATACAGGCAAAACTCCGCTCCGTTCTCAGCTAGAGAATAAGGCAGAGTTACAGAAACTGCATTAGAGAAGAACCTTAAATGG
Source organism: Bombina bombina (assembly GCF_027579735.1). Classification (NCBI taxonomy): domain Eukaryota; kingdom Metazoa; phylum Chordata; class Amphibia; order Anura; family Bombinatoridae; genus Bombina; species Bombina bombina. The sequence continues at coordinate 136,407,503 of NC_069505.1, read as the reverse complement.
CGGCGCTCCGTCCTAGAAGTAGGAGGAGGAGGCGGGGCCATGAAAACAGCATGGAGATGCAGCGCAGTTGTTTTTACATCGCGCTTCATCCTGCCGCTCAGCATTGAGAAAATCACCCTTCAGTCTGGAAGGCATCCTACCCGACAGGGCTGTGTTGGATGTAAAAACACAAATCGGTTTGCAGTTACAAGAATAACAAAACCGCTTTACTCCATTGCAATAAGCAGAGGGAGATACATCATACTTGCTCCATAGGATATTGAGCAAAACAATTAGCGTAGGAGAATGCCCAATGATTCTTAATAAAGAAAAAATACAATTTTCCTCTGATCCTGAGCCCTCAACAGAGAGTTAACTCCTTCTTTTGAGGAAGATTAACCTCTGAGTCTCCAATCACATGACAAAGTGCCTGCCTACTGCCAGAATTATCCTTCTTAAAGGATTATGTGTCCCATAGTTAAGTGCAGATTACCTTATATTTTGAACCTTAACCCAATCAGTGCCAGCCTCCTAGCCCCAGAAGACAAAAGGCACTTACCTGCACATCTAGCTGCCCGACAGGAAGGCAGCTCACACAGCATGGAAGGATGTCACTCCTTACAGAGACCTGTGACAAAAAGAAAAGATCATAGCAAACCTACTCTGGCTTTCTATACAAGGGCAGCAACATATTAGAAAAATGCAGTGAGGCCCACCTCACAAGTTCCTAACTGCTTTAAAGCCCCCACTGCCCTACTGAAGAGACTAATGTGGAGTACAGCTATACCTAAACTTGAAAGGAAAGATCAGAGCAAACCTACTCTAGCTTTCAAAATAATAAAATCTTGATTGAAGTGAAATCTTCTTCAGATACCTAAACTTCACCTCCTCCTTGCACCGAAGGCAAAGAGAAAGACTGGTGATTGTGGGAAGGAAAGAGACATTTAGCAGCTTTGCTGTGGTGCTCTTTGCCTCCTCCTGCTGGCTAGGAGTGATATTCCCAACAGTAATTGATGATACCGTGGACTCACCGTATCTTAGGAAAGAAAAATGGTTTCGAAATTGCAAAGTCCTACTTGTATATTTTGCCCTAAAACTTGCACACAAAAAAAGCAAAGAACATGTAAACATTGGGTATTTCTAAACTCAGGACAAAATTTAGAAACTATTTAGCATGGGTGTTTTTTGGTGGTTGTAGATGTGTAATAGATTTTGGGGGGGGGTTCCATTTTTTCCTCGTATTTTATATATATTTTTTTAGAGTAAATTATAAGATATGATGGAAATAATGGTATATTTAGAAAGTCCATTTAATGGCAAGAAAAACAGTATTTAATATGTGTGGATACAGTAAATGAGTAAGAGGAAAATTACAGCTAAATACAAACACCGCAGAAATGTAAAAATAGCACTGGTTCTTAACGGTAAGAAAATTGAAGTGTGTTGTGGTCACTAAGAGGTTAATTAAACTTTTATGGTAAATATACCATCGTTCCTCCGCCCACATCTCCTACTGTATTTAGCATATCGATGACGAATCAGGCTTCCTCTAATCGTTGTGTGCCCCACGAGCTAGACACCAAAGGGTGAAGGAACGGCAGTATGTTTACCATAACGCAATGGTACATATTTTAGAAAAGAACAGTCTTTGTAAAGTTTAAATAATTAAATTGCCCATTTTTTTAAGATTATTTTTAGATACTGTGCAGTAATTCATTTAACTTTACAATAGGGGCTATTGCTATATATGTATGAACAGATGTATTCTTAAATCAAGGTTTTGTTTTCCATAAGTTTTCAAAACCTGTGAAGTGTTTAAAAGTTATGGAATACATAACCTGAAATGTTTCTGTGCAGTAGATGGTATGCAAATGGAAAAACAGTGCATAATAAATATCACTAATAGTAGTCTGATATAGCGATGAAGAAGACTGGAAAGACAGCTTTACTAACCACTGAGAAAAACAGTAATTTTATAATGCTTACCTGGAGTTGTTTGATCTGCCCTGAGGGGAGGGAGATTCCCGTTTGACTGTTGGGCTGTGCTTGATAACTGAAGATTTCTGGTCCACGAGTGCACGTCTGTTACTTGCTGTCAGGAAATAACAGAAAGCTGATATTAATCAGAGATAAGCAAAAAGGCAACTATAAAAAGATAAAGGTAACATGGGTAAAGGTGACATGAAAAATATAATGAAAAGGAGGTTTAAAAAAAAAAAAGACAAAGATACAAGATCAAAAAGGAAATGAAAACCAGAAAAATAGAGAACTAAAAACAAGAGACAGAGAGTGGTGTAACATTTTCAGTTACATGGGCTGTGAAATATATGGTGCCAAAGATTGTGGTAACATAACTAAGGGACTACCATGGGTAAAGGCCAGAAACACACCACAAGAGAGAAGCACAAGGCATCATGGGAGGTGAGAGCTATGTGATGTTGATGGACCAATGGAAGCACAGTGTGATGGAGAGGCAGATAATGCAGGTTATGTGATGACATGCACGGCTCATGCTGCAGGCACCCACCTTCCGCAGGGGCGGGCCCGGAGTCTGCCATAATCTCCATAATAGTATTAAGCCCAAATACTGGGACACAAAATGCAAGGTTAGTTACAGAAACCTCTGACAGCTAATAATCAATTATGACCAGCAACTGTGGCCCAAACTGGACTTATCCACTTACTCCCCACCTTATGGGACATCAGATGCAATAGCTAGGCTCCATACATGTGATTCAAGCTCCTAATACAGGTGCTCAAATATATACATAATACATTGTATCACTAACATTAAATCCACCCCCTCCCCCAACCAATATATTGATACCTGCCCCTTTCCCTCCATTCTACCTAATCTCATACTTGGTTTCAAATACAAATATCTCATCTGTTACATAAATATAAAATTCCAAGGGAAACTTCTCAACCCCATCAAGCACATATGGACACTTACTGTCAAGACTTTAAATCATATCACACGGCCAAAATAAAACTGTAAGGAGACATCCCTGGAAATGTATGGAATGGAATGGTAATATGAAATAGTGAATTACTTCCCTGAAACTTACTTTATTCTTTTAGTGCTTATGAGGTGTACTGTGCAAGAAATTCCAACAATCACAGCACCAAAAACTGGACTTTTGGCACACAATCTATTTACATACATCCTTCCATAGCTATGTGCATTTAATTATTAAAAAGAATCTGCAGCAGCCTGTGACTTGCTTTAAAAAAAGAAAGCCACTCCCCAGAAGCCTGGTCTCCTAAAACATCACACCTTTACTGGCCCAAAAAACTGCTCTGGTTTCTTTAATGGATTGTAATTTTGATTGACTATAATTCACTAAGCTGAAAATTGTAGCTCAGGCTAAGATAAATATATTTATGAACGAAAGGTTAAGAACTTAAAGGGACATTAAAGTATTTTATACAGGGCATTTGTTTTTTGCAATGTAATACCGTTTTCATTTAAATTATTTTTTAAATGAATGTTCCTGTACTGAGATTTTTGTTAAATGTCTGTAGGAGTCACTCTCCACCAATAAAGTGGGAGTTCTGCTTATCAGCCATTTAACTACCAGTCCTTAAAGGGATCCTAAACCCATTTTTTTTTCTTTAATGATTTAGACAGAGCAGCAATTTTAAGCAACTTTCTAATTTACTAATTTTTTTAAATAAATTTTATTGATCATAAAAAAGAACAAACATACATAGATATGACATCAAGGTGTTGATCAGAATACTAAGTGAAAAAACACCTAGGAAGGTGGCGCACTAGTGAACAAAACATAATTTATGCTTACCTGATAAATTCCTTTCTTCTGTAGTGTGATCAGTCCACGGGTCATCATTACTTCTGGGATATTAACTGCTCCCCTACAGGAAGTGCAAGAGGATTCACCCAGCAGAGCTGCATATAGCTCCTCCCCTCTACGTCACTCCCAGTCATTCGACCAAGGACCAACGAGAAAGGAAAAGCCAAGGGTGAAGTGGTGACTGGAGTATAAATTAAAAAATATTTACCTGCCTTAAAAACAGGGCGGGCCGTGGACTGATCACACTACAGAAGAAAGGAATTTATCAGGTAAGCATAAATTATGTTTTCTTCTGTTAAGTGTGATCAGTCCACGGGTCATCATTACTTCTGGGATACCAATACCAAAGCAAAAGTACACGGATGACGGGAGGGATAGGCAGACTCTTTATACAGAAGGAACCACTGCCTGAAGAACCTTTCTCCCAAAAATAGCCTCCGATGAAGCAAAGGTGTCAAATTTGTAAAATTTGGAAAAAGTATGAAGCGAAGACCAAGTTGCAGCCTTGCAAATCTGTTCAACAGAGGCCTCATTCTTGAAGGCCCAAGTGGAAGCCACAGCTCTAGTAGAATGAGCTGTAATTCTTTCAGGGGGCTGCTGTCCAGCAGTCTCATAAGCTAAACGAATTATGCTACGAAGCCAAAAAGAAAGAGAGGTAGCGGAAGCTTTTTGACCTCTCCTCTGCCCAGAGTAAATGACAAACAGAGAAGACGTTTGTCGGAATTCCTTAGTTGCCTGCAAGTAAAATTTTAGAGCCCGGACTACATCCAGGTTGTGCAGTAGACGTTCCTTCTTTGAAGAAGGATTTGGGCATAAAGAAGGAACAACAATCTCTTGATTGATATTCCTGTTAGTAACTACCTTAGGTAAGAACCCAGGTTTAGTACGCAGGACTACCTTATCCGAATGAAAAATCAAATAAGGAGAATCACAATGTAAGGCTGATAATTCAGAGACTCTTCGAGCCGAGGAAATAGCCATTAAAAATAGAACTTTCCAAGATAACAACTTTATATCAATGGAATGAAGGGGTTCAAACGGAACGCCCTGTAAAACATTAAGAACAAGGTTTAAACTCCATGGTGGAGCAACAGTTTTAAACACAGGCTTAATCCTGGCCAAAGCCTGACAAAAAGCCTGGACGTCAGGAACTTCTGACAGACGTTTGTGTAACAGAATGGACAGAGCTGAGATCTGTCCCTTTAATGAACTAGCAGATAAACCCTTTTCTAAACCTTCTTGTAGAAAAGACAATATCCTAGGAATCCTAACCTTACTCCAAGAGTAACCTTTGGATTCACACCAATGTAGGTATTTACGCCATATCTTATGGTAAATCTTTCTGGTAACAGGTTTCCTAGCCTGTATTAAGGTACTAATAACTGACTCAGAAAACCCACGTCTTGATAAAATCAAGCGTTCAATTTCCAAGCAGTCAGCTTCAGAGAAGTTAGATTTTGATGTTTGAAGGGACCCTGTATCAGAAGGTCCTGTTTCAGAGGTAGAGACCAAGGCGGACAGGATGACATGTCCACCAGGTCTGCATACCAAGTCCTGCGTGGCCACGCAGGTGCTATTAGAATCACTGATGCTCTCTCTTGTTTGATTCTGGCTATCAATCGAGGAAGCAACGGGAAGGGTGGAAACACGTAAGCCATCCTGAAGTCCCAAGGTGCTGTCAGAGCATCTATCAGGACTGCTCCTGGATCCCTGGATCTGGACCCGTAACGAGGAAGCTTGGCGTTCTGTCGAGACGCCATGAGATCTATCTCTGGTTTGCCCCAACGTCAAAGTATTTGGGCAAAGACCTCCGGATGAAGTTCCCACTCCCCCGGATGAAAAGTCTGACGACTTAAGAAATCCGCCTCCCAGTTCTCCACTCCCGGGATGTGGATTGCTGACAGGTGGCAAGAGTGAGACTCTGCCCAGCGAATTATCTTTGATACTTCCATCATAGCTAGGGAGCTTCTTGTCCCTCCCTGATGGTTGATGTAAGCTACAGTCGTGATGTTGTCCGACTGAAACCTGATGAACCCCCGAGTTGTCAACTGGGGCCAAGCCAGGAGGGCATTGAGAACTGCTCTCAATTCCAGAATGTTTATTGGCAGGAGACTCTCCTCCTGACTCCATAGTCCCTGAGCCTTCAGGGAATTCCAGACGGCACCCCAACCTAGAAGGCTGGCGTCTGTTGTTACAATTGTCCAGTCTGGTCTGCTGAATGGCATCCCCCTGGACAGGTGTGGCCGAGAAAGCCACCATAGAAGAGAATTTCTGGTCTCTTGATCCAGATTCAGAGAAGGGGATAAGTCTGAGTAATCCCCATTCCACTGACCTAGCATGCACAGTTGCAGTGGTCTGAGGTGTAAGCGTGCAAAGGGTACTATGTCCATTGCCGCTACCATTAAGCCGATTACCTCCATACATTGAGCCACTGACGGGTGTTGAATGGAATGAAGAGTGCGGCAAGCACTTTGAAGTCTTGTTAGCCTGTCCTCTGTCAGGTAAATCTTCATTTCTACAGAATCTATAAGAGTCCCCAGGAAGGGAACTCTTGTGAGTGGAACGAGTGAACTTTTCTTTTCGTTCACCTTCCATCCATGTGACCTTAGAAATGCCAGCACTAACTCTGTATGAGATTTGGCAGTTTGAAAGCTTGAAGCTTGTATCAGAATGTCGTCTAGGTATGGAGCTACCGAGATTCCCCGCGGTCTTAGTACCGCCAGAAGAGCACCCAGAACCTTTGTGAAGATTCTTGGCGCTGTAGCCAATCCGAATGGAAGAGCCACAAACTGGTAATGCCTGTCTAGGAAGGCAAACCTTAGGTACCGGTAATGATCTTTGTGAATCGGTATGTGCAGGTAAGCATCTTTTAAATCTACAGTGGTCATGTACTGACCCTCTTGTATCATAGGTAAAATTGTCCGAATAGTCTCCATCTTGAACGATGGAACTCTTAGGAATTTGTTTAGGATCTTTAAGTCCAGGATTGGTCTGAAAGTTCCCTCTTTTTTGGGAACCACAAACAGATTTGAGTAAAACCCCTGTCCCTGTTCCGATCGTGGAACTGGATGGATTACTCCCATTAACAAGAGCTCTTGTACGCAGCGTAGAAAAGCCTCTTTCTTTGTCTGGATTGTTGACAATCTTGACAGATGAAATCTCTCTCTTGGAGGAGAGTATTTGAAGTCCAGAAGGTATCCCTGAGATATTATCTCTAGCGCCCAGGGATCCTGAACATCTCTTGCCCAAGCCTGGGCGAAGAGAGAAAGTCTGCCCCCCACTAGATCCGATCCCGGATCGGGGGCCCTCAATTCATGCTGTTTTGGGGGCAGCAGCAGGTTTCCTAGTCTGCTTGCCCTTGTTCCAGGACTGGTTAGGTTTCCAGCCTTGTCTGTAGCGAGCAACAGCTCCTTCCTGTTTTGGTGCAGAGGAAGTTGATGCTGCTCCTGCTTTGAAATTACGAAAGGAACGAAAACTAGACTGTCTAGTCTTGGCTTTGGCTTTGTCCTGAGGCAGGGCATGGCCTTTACCTCCTGTAATGTCAGCGATAATCTCTTTCAACCCGGGCCCGAATAAGGTCTGCCCTTTGAAAGGTATATTAAGCAATTTAGACTTAGAAGTAACATCAGCTGACCAGGATTTTAGCCACAGCGCCCTGCGTGCCTGAATGGCGAATCCTGAATTCTTCGCCGTAAGTTTAGTAAGATGTACTACGGCCTCCGAAATGAATGAATTAGCTAGTTTAAGGACTCTAAGCCTGTCCGTAATGTCGTCCAGAGTAGCTGAACCAATGTTCTCTTCCAGAGACTCAATCCAGAATGCCGCTGCAGCCGTGATCGGCGCAATGCATGCAAGGGGTTGCAATATAAAACCTTGTTGAACAAACATTTTCTTAAGGTAACCCTCTAACTTTTTATCCATTGGATCTGAAAAAGCACAGCTATCCTCCACCGGGATAGTGGTACGCTTAGCTAAAGTAGAAACTGCTCCCTCCACCTTAGGGACCGTTTGCCATAAGTCCCTTGTGGTGGCGTCTATTGGAAACATTTTTCTAAATATCGGAGGGGGTGAGAACGGCACACCGGGTCTATCCCACTCCTTAGTAACAATTTCAGTAAGTCTCTTAGGTATAGGAAAAACCTCAGTACTTGTCGGTACCGCAAAATATTTATCCAACCTACACATTTTCTCTGGTATTGCAACTGTGTTACAATCATTCAGAGCCGCTAACACCTCCCCTAGTAATACACGGAGGTTTTCCAGTTTAAATTTAAAATTTGAAATATCTGAATCCAGTCTGTTTGGATCAGAACCGTCACCCACAGAATGAAGTTCTCCGTCCTCATGTTCTGCCACCTGTGACGCAGTGTCTGACATGGCCCTAATATTATCAGCGCACTCTGTTCTCACCCCAGAGTGATCACGCTTACCTCTTAGTTCTGGTAATTTAGCCAAAACTTCAGTCATAACAGTAGCCATATCCTGTAATGTGATTTGTAATGGCCGCCCAGCTGTACTCGGCGCTACAATATCACGCACCTCCCTCTGAGCGGGAGATGTAGGTACTGACACGTGAGGCGAGTTAGTCGGCATAACTCTCCCCTCGTTGTTTGGTGAAATTTGTTCAATTTGTACAGATTGATTTTTATTTAAAGTAGCATCAATACAGTTAGTACATAAATTTCTATTGGGCTCCACTTTGGCATTGCAACAAATGACACAGGTATCATCTTCTGAATCAGACATGTTTAACACACTAGCAAATAAACTTGCAACTTGGAAATACAATTCAAATAGAATAATATTAAAACGTACTGTGCCTTTAAGAAGCACAGAAGATCTATGACAGTTAAAAATTAATAAATTGAAACAGTTATAGCCTCAATCCTTGTAAACAACACAACTTTAGCAAAGGTTTAATCCCATTAGCAAAGATAACAATTTCTGAAAGCAGGAAACAAATTACAGAATAAAAGTTTTTATCTCAGTCAAACTATAATTCTCACAGCTCTGCTGAGAGAAATTACCTCCCTCAAAATAAGTTTTGAAGACCCCTGAGCTCTGTAGAGATGAACCAGATCATGCAGGGAATACAATGAGTTGCTGACTGAAATATTTGATGCATAGTAAAAGCGCCCCTCCCCCAGACACACAGCAGTGAGGGAGAACAGAAACTGACAGAAAAAAACAGATTTAAGCAACTGCCAAGTGGAAAAATAGTGCCCAAACATTTATTCACTCAGTACCTCAGTAAATGAAAACGATTTTACATTCCAGCAAAAACGTTAAACATAATCTCTAGTTATTAAACAGCTTTATGTCTTTCTTACAGTGTAATTCTAGTGAAGTACCATTCTCCCAGAATACTGAAGTGTAAAGTATACATACATGACATTATATCGGTATGGCAGGATTTTCTCATCAATTCCATTGTCAGAAAATAAAAACTGCTACATACCTCTATGCAGATTCATCTGCCCGCTGTCCCCTGATCTGAAGTTTACCTCACTCCTCAGATGGCCGAGAACAGCAATATGATCTTAACTACTCCGGCTAAAATCATAGCAAAACTCTGGTAGATTCTTCCTCAAACTCTGCCAGAGAGGTAATAACACACTCCGGTGCTATTTTAAAATAACAAACTTTTGATTGAAGATATAAAACTAAGTATAATCACCATAGTCCTCTCACACGACCTATCTAGTTGCTGGGTGCAAGAGAATGACTGGGAGTGACGTAGAGGGGAGGAGCTATATGCAGCTCTGCTGGGTGAATCCTCTTGCACTTCCTGTAGGGGAGCAGTTAATATCCCAGAAGTAATGATGACCCGTGGACTGATCACACTTAACAGAAGAAAATAGTTGTTTGATATGAATTTGAAAAATCAAAAAAATTGAAATGGAATAATAAAAAATTGTGTGATTAGGAATAACACAGTTATTGAGAATACAATTGTAAAAAAAATATCAGACTAAAAATAAATGTTATTTGAATAAACACAACTCTTATTAATACGATAATAGAATCAGTGATAGATATAGTTCATATATTTAGTCAAAAGTTCTTTTGTAAGAATAAGAAACCAAGTCGGAATCCAATTTCCAAGAATATAAGGCAGCTCCACTTGTGGAGAACGATCTCAATTCACCTGGATGATCTAAATCAAAACGAAAAGGGGCGCCTCATAGTGAAATCCATATGCAATATGGTAAAAGAAAAGAGTAAAACTCACAATTTGTGCTGGCACTTGTGCAGTGCAAACAGGCAGGCTGACACTTGCAGTAGTCAGCTAACTAGATATTTCTCCCGTATCAAGGTGGATCCTATCTCGGATCTGTCAGTGTCCAAACAGCAATCGAACAAGTTAGCAGTGTAGATGCTACAAAACACAGGTAAAGTGATAAAGTGCAGTTTCTTCCGTGGAAGTAAAAGGCAGACACCTCCGTAAGAAAGGTTAAAATATATTGCAACGTGTTTCTCGACCCAATATTACAGTAGTTTCATCAGGCAAAAGATAATAGTATGCTATTAAGCATGCTATTATCTTTTAATTATTTAAGATAAGGGGACTGCAGAGCTGAGAGTTCCGAGACTCTGAGCAGAAGAGACAGCAACAAGAAACAAAACCTTCCAAGATAACAACTTAATGTCTATGGAATGCACCGGCTCAAACGGAGCCAGCTGTAAAACTTTAAGAACCAGGTTATGGCTCCAAGGAGGAGCAACAGACTTAAAGACAGGCCTGATTTTGACCAAGGCCTGACAAAAAGACTGCACATCTGGTACACCTGCCAAACATTTATGTAGCAAAACTGATAAAGCAGAAATCTGACCTTTCAGGGTACTGACTGACAATCCCTTCTCCAGGCCTTCCTGAAGAAAATATAAAATTCTAGGAATTCTAATTCTACTCAAAGAGTAACCCTTGGATTCACACCAATAAAGATATTTACGCCATTTCTTATGGTAAACCTTTCTAGTAACAAGCTTGCGAGCCTGAATCATGGTCTCAATGACCGACTCAGAAAAAACACTCTTAGACAGCGTTCAATCTCCAAGCAGTCAGCATCAGAGAAACGAGATTTGGATGAAGGAAGGGACCCTGAATCAGGAGGTCCTTCCTCAGAGGTAGTCTCCAAGATGGGAGAGATGACATCTCCACTAGGTCTGCAAACCAGATCCTGCAAGGCCTATTAGAATCACTGACACCCTCTCCTGTTTGATACGAGCATTGACTTGTGGATGGAGGGCAAATGGAGGAAAAAGGTATGCCAACTAGGGCTGCAACAACTAATCGGTAAGTTTGATCATAAAAATAGTTGTCAAAAAATCTCATTATCAATTAGGTGGTCAGCGATTAGTTGGTCAGTTGCACAGCACCAGCTGCTTTAATCTGATGATCTACTGCAACTAAGATTGTGCAAAAAAAATTGTATTTATTTTTTTAATCTTTTCTCTATCCGATTAATCGGACAATAATCATCCGATTAATCGGATAGAAAAAAATAAAAAAATAAAAAATGTTTGCACAATACCATGTGCCGGAGTTCATCGGATTGAAGCAGCTGGTGCTGTGCAATTAACCAACTAATTGCTGACCACCTAATTGATAATGAGATTCTTTGACAACTATTTTTATGATCAATCTTACCGATTAGTTGTTGCAGCCCTAATGCCAACCTTAAAACCCAAGGAACCACCAGAGCATCAGAACGGCCTGCAGATCTCTTGACCTTGAAACTTACTTTGGAAGATTGGCGTTCTGACAGGACGCCATCAGATCTAACTCTGGCACCCCCCATTTGAGGTCTAAGCTGGAAAACACCTCCGTATGGAGTTCCCACTCCCTGGGATAAAAAGTCTGTCTGCTCAGAAAATCCGCTTCCCAGTTGTCTACTCCTAAAATGTGGATGGCAGATACAGCAATTGTGGGTCTCTGCCCACTGAAGAATCCGAATAACCTTCATGGCTAAGGAACTCCAAGTTCCTCCCTGGTGATTGATGTAAGCCACAGAAGTTATGTTGTCTGACTGGAACCTGATAAACTGGGCTGAGGACAACTGAGGCCAAGCCAATAGAGCATTGTAAATTGCCCTCAACTCGAAGATGTTGATGGGAAAAGCAGACTCCTCCCGAGTCCAAAGGCCCTGAGCTTTTAACGAGTTCCAGACTGCTCCCCAGCCCAGCAGGCTGGCGTCCGTGGTCACGATCACCCAGGAAGGTCTCAGAAAGCCTGTGCCCTGAGACAGATGTTCCTAAGAAATACACCACGGGAGAGAATCCCTTGAAGACTGATCTAACTCTATTCTCTGAGATAGATCTGCAAGGTCGCCATTCCATTGTCTGAGCATGCACAATTGGAGAGCTCTCAAATGGAATCAAGCAAAAGGAATGATGTCCATGGAAGCCACAATCAGACCAATTACCTCCATACATTCAGCCACTGAAGGATGAGCAGTAGCCTAAAGAGAGAGGCAAGAGGAAATGATTTTGTTTTTCCTGACCTTGGTCAGAAAAATCTTCATCAATAGAGAATCTATTATGGTCCCTAAGAACACTACTCTTGTAGCAGGGAAAAGGAAGCTTTTTTCCAGATTCACATTCCATCCGTTGGATTGAAGAAAAGACAACAATATCTCTGTGTGAGATTTTTCTTGTTCAAAAGATGGAGCCTGAACCAGTATGTCGTCTAGGTAGGGTGCCACAGCAATTTCACGAGAATGGATCACTGCCAAAAGAGCCCCCAGAACCTTTAAAAAAATTCTGGGAGCAGTGGCTAGACCAAATGGAAGGGCCACGAACTGGAAATGTTTGTCCAGAAAGGCAAATCTCAGGAATCTGTGACAGTCCCTGTGAATAGGAAAATGCAGATACGCATCCTTTAGGTCTATGGTTGTCATGAACTGACCATTTTGTACTAAAAGGAAGAATGGAGCGTATAGTCTCCATCTTGAAGGATAGAACTTTGACAAACTTGTTTAGACACTTGAGGTCTAGAATGGGAAGGAAAGTTCCCTCTGTTTTTGGGAACCACAAATAGGTTGGAGTAGAACCCGAGACCCTGTTCCTGCACTGGAACTGAAACTTTCACTCCCAGGGAGGAAAGATGTTGTATTCATTTCAAGAACGCCTGTCTCTTTACCTGGTCTGCAGATAATCTTGAGAGATGGAATCTGCCTCTGGGAGAAAAAGTCTTGAATTCCAATTTGTAAGCCTGGGATACTATGCCCACAGTCCAGGGATCTGGGACATCTCGTATCCAGGCTTGAGAGAACTGAGACAGTTTGACCCCTACCTGATCCGATCCTGGATCGGGAGGAAACCCTTCATGCTGATTTGAAATCAGCAGCAGGTTTCTTTGATTGTTTCCCCTTGTTCCAAGACTGATTGTGTTTCCAAGAAGACTTTGATTGTTCCTGCTTGGAAGAAGAAGGGGAAGGCTTTCCTCTGAGGCTACGAAAGGAACGAAAATTACTCTGACATACTTTAAGCCTATTCTTCTTATCTTGAGGTAGAAAAATCCCTTTTCCACCCGTAATATCAGAGATAATTTCTGTCAAACCGGGTCCAAACAAGGTTTTGCCCTTATAAGGAATCGCCAGAAGCTTCACTTTAGAGGAAATGTCCGCAGACCAGGATTTCAACCATAATGCCCTGTGGGTTAGGATAGCGAAACTAGAAGTTTTAGCTCCTAGTCTAACAACCTGTAAACTGGCATCTGCAATAAAGGAATTGGCCAACTTAAGAGCTTTAATCCTATCTTGAATTTCATCCAAGGAAGTCTCTACTTGAAGAGAATCAGACAAGGTGTCGAACCAATAAGATGCTGCACTAGTCACGGTGGGAATACACACCGCAGTTTGCCATTGGAAACCTTGATGAACATAAATCTTTTTCAAATAAGCCTCCAGCTTCTTGTCCATCAGATCCTTAAAAGAGCAGCTATCCTCAATAAGAATAGTGGTTCTCTTTGCCAGACTGGAAATTGCCCTTTCAACTTTGGGAACAGTAAACCAAGGGTCTTTAATGGAGTCCTCGACAGGAAACATGTTCTTAAAAATGGGACACCCCTGGTTTCTCCCATTATTGTGAGATAATCTCCATAGCACGGTCCGGCACAGGAAAAACCTCAGAAACGGAAGGTTCATCAAAGAAACTATTAAGTTTACTAGATTTCTTAGGAGTGACAACGACAGGGGTATCGGAGTCATCTAAAGTAGCTAAAACCTCCTTTGACAATACACAAAGGTGTTCAAGCTTAAATCTAAAGGATACCACCTCAGTCTCAGAAGAAGGAATTATACTGTCCGAATCTGAGATTTAACCCTCAGAAAGTCCCAATGTATCTTCCTCATCAGACTTATGAGAAAGGGCAACTTGCGTTGCGTTTTCCCTGTAATCTGGGAATGGCAGCTAATGCCGCAGAAGATACCTGGGCAGCAATTTCTGCTTTTAAATAAACTCCACTAGGAGATAGAGGAACCGCAGGGCACTGCATGTGACGCTATTGAGGCTTGGAACGTAGCAGGAGAAAGCTGAGGTATTATTTTAACAGCATCATCCTGACAGACATTATGCTCAAAAATTTTGCCTTTATTTTGCAAGGTTTTCTTGACACATGAAGAACAAAATTGCATAGGGGATGCAATTTGTGCACCTAAACATAATAAACATGAATTCATGAGAGCAGGTTTTTGCTCCATATCAGACATGTTGTGAAACAGTAAATAAACCTGTACAGATAAGTTTCAAAGATTTTAATATCCAATTAAAATAAGCCAAGGAAAAAATACACTTTAAATTTTATCCCAAATTAGGATCGATCCCCAGCTAAAATTATGTTAGAAAAGTTAAGAAAAAACATTTAATAAACATCAAATAAACTTCTAAAATACCCCTCAGACAACCCCACACCTCAATTACTGAGGTGCCTTACCGCTACCGATTAAGACCGGATCACCCAGAAATAGAGAAAAACTACTTTTTCCTCAAAAACGTTATAAAGTAAAGCCTGTCATGGGACCGCAACTGCTGAGCTCAAATTACTGCTGCGACACAGAGAGGCACCACTTCCTGGTAACAGAAATATCCGTTTTTCAAAACTGATAGTTTCAAATGTTGCATTGTTTTATTTTAAAGCAATGGGGAAATGAATAAACTGCTGAAATAGAAAATTCAGCCTTACTTTCAGTTTAAACTTGTATTGTTTTATCAAGTAAATATGTGTCAGAAAATAAAGCCTAATAGAAACATTTTACCCTTTCTTTTTAAAAGAGTTTAAAATGTTAGTCTCACACATGCTACAGTGTCTGCTTCATGCCCCAGTGTAACCCATACAAAAGGATTATCTATGTCCCAATAAAAAAACACATAATTTATATAAGAATTTACCTGATAAATTCATTTCTTTCATATTGGCAAGAGTCCATGAGCTAGTGACGTATGGGATATACAATCCTACCAGGAGGGGCAAAGTTTCCCAAACGTCAAAATGCCTATAAATACACCCCTCACCACACCCACAATTCAGTTTAACGAATAGCCAAGTAGTGGGGTGATAAAGAAAGGAGTAAAAAGCATCAACAAAGGAATCTGGAAATAATTGTGCTTTATACAAAAACATAATTTATGCTTACCTGATAAATTTATTTCTCTTGTAGTGTGTTCAGTCCACGGGTCATCCATTACTTATGGGATATATTCTCCTCCCCAACAGGAAGTTGCAAGAGGATCACCCAAGCAGAGCTGCTATATAGCTCCTCCCCTCACATGTCATATCCAGTCATTCGACCGAAACAAGACGAGAAAGGAGAAACTATAGGGTGCAGTGGTGACTGGAGTTATAATTTAAAATTTAGAACCTGCCTCAAATAGACAGGGCGGGCCGTGGACTGAACACACTACAAGAGAAATAAATTTATCAGGTAAGCATAAATTATGTTTTCTCTTGTTAAGTGTGTTCAGTCCATGGGTCATCCATTACTTATGGGATACCAATACCAAAGCTAAAGTACACGGATGATGGGAGGGACAAGGCAGGAACATTAAACAGAAGGAACCACTGCCTGTAGAACCTTTCTCCCAAAAACAGCCTCCGAAGAAGCAAAAGTGTCAAATTTGGAAAAAGTATGAAGTGAAGACCAAGTTGCAGCCTTGCAAATCTGTTCAACAGAGGCCTCATTCTTAAAGGCCCAGGTGGAAGCCACAGCTCTAGTGGAATGAGCTGTAATTCTTTCAGGAAACTGCTGTCCAGCAGTCTCATAGGCTAAGCGTATTATGCTACGAAGCCAAAAAGAGAGAGAGGTAGCCGAAGCCTTTTGACCTCTCCTCTGTCCAGAGTAAACGACAAACAGAGAAGAAGTTTATCGAAAATCTTTAGTTGCCTGTAAGTAGAACTTCAGAGCACGGACCACGTCTAGATTATGCAAAAGACGTTCCTTCTTTGAAGAAGGATTAGGACATAAGGATGGAACAACAATCTCTTGATTGATATTCTTGTTAGAAACAACCTTAGGTAAAAACCCAGGTTTAGTACGCAGGACTACCTTGTCTGAATGAAAGATCAGATAAGGAGAATCACAATGTAAGGCAGATAACTCAGAGACTCTTCGAGCCGAGGAAATAGCCATCAAAAACAGAACTTTCCAAGATAAAAGCTTAATATCAATGGAATGAAGGGGTTCAAACGGAACACCCTGGAGAACTTTAAGAACCAAGTTTAAGCTCCACGGAGGAGCAACAGCTTTAAACACAGGCTTAATCCTAGCCAAAGCCTGATAAAAAGCCTGGACGTCTGGATTCTCTGCCAGACGCTTGTGTAAAAGAATAGACAGAGCAGAAATCTGTCCCTTTAGTGAACTAGCGGATAAGCCCTTTTCTAAACCCTCTTGTAGAAAAGACAATATCCTAGGAATCCTAACCTTACTCCATGAGTAACTCTTGGATTCACACCAATATAAATATTTACGCCATATCTTGTGGTAAATTTTTCTGGTAACAGGTTTCTGAGCCTGTATTAATGTATCAATAACCGAATCCGAAAACCCACGCTTTGATAGAATCAAGCGTTCAATTTCCAAGCAGTCAGCCTCAGAGAAATTAGGTTTGGATGGTTGAAAGGACCCTGAATTAGAAGGTCCTGCCTCAGGGGTAGAGACCATGGTGGACAGGACGACATGTCCACTAGGTCTGCATACCAGGTCCTGCGTGGCCACGCAGGCGCTATCAGAATCACAGATGCTTGATCCTGGCAATCAGTCGAGGAAGCAACGGAAAAGGTGGAAACACATAAGCTATGTTGAAAACCCAAGGGGCTGCTAGTGCATCTACCAGCACCGCTCCCGGGTCCCTGGACCTGGATCCGTAACAAGGAAGCTTGGCGTTCTGGCGAGATGCCATGAGATCCAGATCCGGTTTGCCCCAACGAAGAATTAGTTGGGCAAATACCTCCGGGTGATGTTCCCACTCCCCCGGATGAAAAGTCTGGCGACTTAAAAAATCCGCCTCCCAGTTCTCCATGCCTGGGATGTAGATCGCTGACAGGTGGCAAGAGTGAGACTCTGCCCAGCGAATTATCTTCGAGACTTCCAACATCGCTAGGGAACTCCTGGTTCCCCCTTGATGATGGATGTAAGCCACAGTCGTGATGTTGTCCGACTGAAATCTGATGAACCTCAGTGTTGCCAACTGAGGCCAAGTTAGAAGAGCATTGAATATTGCCCTTAATTCTAGAATGTTTATTGGGAGGAGTTTCTCCTCCTGAGTCCACGATCCCTGAGCCTTCAGGGAGTTCCAGACTGCTCCCCAGCCTAGTAGGCTGGCATCTGTTGTCACAATCGTCCAATCTGGTCTGCGAAAGGACATTCCTTTGGACAGATGAACCCGAGATAACCACCAGAGAAGAGAATCTCTGGTCTCCTGGTCCAGATTTAGCAAAGGGGACAGATCTGAGTAATCCCCGTTCCATTGACTTAGCATGCATAGTTGCAGCGGTATGAGATGTAGGCGCGCAAATGGCACTATGTCCATCGCCGTGACCATTAAGCCGATCACTTCCATGCACTGAGCTACTGATGGGCTTGGAATGGAGTGAAGGACACGGCAAGCATTGAGAAGTTTTGATAGCCTGGACTCCGTCAGGTAAATCTTCATCTCTACAGAATCTATAAGATTCCCTAGAAAAGGGACCCTTGTGAGTGGTAACAGAGAACTCTTTTCCACGTTCACTTTCCACCCATGCGACCTCAGAAATGCTAGAACTATCTCTGTATGAGACTTGGCAGTTTGATTGTATCAGAATGTCGTCTAGGTACGGAGCCACCGCTATGCCTCGTGGTCTTAGTACCGCCAGAAGAGAGCCCAGAACCTTTGTAAAAATTCTCGGGGCCGTAGCCAACCCGAAAGGAAGCGCTACAAACTGGTAATGCCTGTCTAGAAAGGCAAACCTTAGGTACCGATAATGATCTTTGTGAATCGGTATGTGAAGGTAGGCATCCTTTAAATCCACTGTGGTCATATATTGACCCTCTTGGATCATGGGTAGGATGGTTCGAATAGTTTCCATTTTGAATGATGGAACTCTTAGGAATTTGTTTAAGATCTTTAGGTCCAAGATTGGTCTGAAGGTTCCCTCTTTCTTGGGGACCACAAACAGATTTGAGTAAAATCCTTGCCCTTGTTCCGTCCGCGGAACTGGGTGGATCACCCCCATTAATAAGAGGTCTTGTACACAGCGTAGAAACGCCTCTTTCTTTATTTGGTTTGCTGATAACCTTAGGTACCGATAATGATCTTTGTGAATCGGTATGTGAAGGTAGGCATCCTTTAAATCCACTGTGGTCATATATTGACATATATTGACCCTCTTGGATCATGGGTAGGACGGACCGAATGGTTTCCATCTTGAACGATGGAACCCTTAGGAATTTGTTTAAGATTTTTAAATCTAAGATTGGTCTGAAGGTTCCCTCTTTCTTGGGAACCACAAACAGATTTGAATAAAACCCTTGCCCCTGTTCCGTCCGCGGAACTGGGTGGATCACTCCCATCACTAAGAGGTCTTGTACACATTGTAGAAATGCCTCTTTCTTTACTAGGTTTGTTGATAACCTTGACAGATGAAACCTCCCTTGTGGAGGAGAAGTCTTGAAATCCAGAAGGTATCCCTGAGATATAATCTCCAGCGTCCAGGGATCCTGTACATCTCTTGCCCAAGCCTGGGCGAAGAGAGAGAGTCTGCCCCCCACTAGATCCGTCTCCGGAAAGGGGGCCCTGACTTCATGCTGTCTTAAGGGCGGAAGTAGGCTTTCTGGCCTGCTTGCCCTTGTTCCATGACTGGTTGCCTATCCAACCCTGTCTGTAACGAGCAGTAGTTCCTTCCTGTTTTGGAGCTGAGGAAGTTGATGCTGCTCCTGCCTTGAAATTACGAAAGGCACGAAATTTAGACTGTTTGGCCTTCAATTTGGCCCTGTCCTGAGGAAGGGTGTGGCCCTTACCTCCAGTAATGTCAGCAATAATTTCCTTCAAGCCGGGCCCGAATAAGGTCTGCCCTTTGAAAGGAATTTTAGTAATTTAGACTTAGAAGTTACATCTGCTGACCAGGATTTAAGCCAAAGCGCTCTGCGCGTCTGTATGGCGAATCCGGAATTTTTAGCCGTAAGTTTGGTTAAATGCACTACGGCATCTGAAACAAACGCATTAGCCAGCTTAAGGGTTCTAATCTTGCTCAGAGACTCATCCAATGGTGCTGTGCGAATCGCCTCTTCCAGAGACTCAAACCAGAATGCCGCTGCAGCAGTGACAGGTGCAATGCATGCAAGAGGCTGTAATATAAAACCTTGTTGAATAAACATTTTCTTAAGATAACCCTCTAATTTTTTATCCATTGGATCTGAGAAAGCACAGCTATCCTCCACCGGGATAGTGGTACGCTTGGCTAAAGTAGAAACTGCTCCCTCCAACTTAGGGACCGTCTGCCATAAGTCTCGTGTGGTGGCGTCTATAGGGAACATTTTTCTAAATATCGGAGGAGGGGAAAAAGGCACACCGGGTCTATCCCACTCCTTACTAATAATCTCTGTAAGCCTCTTTGGTATAGGAAAAACGTCAGTACACACCGGCACCGCGTAGTATTTATCCAGCTTACATAATTTCTCTGGGATTGCCACCGTGTCACAATCATTCAGAGCCGCTAACACCTCCCCTAGCAACACGCGGAGGTTCTCAAGCTTCAATTTAAAATTTGAAATTTCTGAATCCGGTCTCCCCGAATCAGAACCGTCACCCACAGAATGAAGCTCTCCGTCCTCATGTTCTGCAAATTGTGACGCAGTATCAGACATGGCTCTCGTGTCATCGGCGCGCTCTGTCCTTAACCCAGAACTGTCGCGCTTGCCTCTTAACTCTGGCATATTGTATAATACTTCTTTCATAACATTAGCCATATCATGTAAAGTGATTTGTAAGGGCCTTGATGTACTTGGCGCCTCAATCTCACGCACCTCCCGAGAGGGAGACGAAGGTACTGACACGTGAGGAGAGTTAGACGGCATAACTGCCCCCTCGTTGTCTGGTGATAATTTTTGAAGCGGTACAGATTGATTTTTCAAAGTAACATCAATACAATTGGTACACATATTTCTATTGGGCTCCACAACGGCTTTTAAACATAATGAACAAGCAGATTCCTCTGTATCAGACATGTTTAAACAGACTAGCAATGAAGCTAGCAAGCTTAGAAAATACTTTCAATAAGTTTGCAAGCAATATAAAAAACGCTGCAGCGCTTTTAAAAAACACAGTTGATTAACTAAAGAATAATTCAGTTATAGTCAACAATTCTCTAAATGTATTAATTAGCAGAGGATTAACCCCTCAGTACCCAAAAAAAGCTGATATCAAATTAATATAAAACGTTTTTATCACAGTCTAACACACTGTCACAGGTCTGCTGTGACTGATTACCTCCCTCAAAAAACGAATTTTGAAGACCCCTGAGCTCTCTAGAGACGTCCTGGATCAAGGAGGAAGAAGCAGGAAAACTGTGCTAGAATTTTAACTGCGCAACAAGGCGCTAAAAAGAGGCCCCTCCCGCTCATTTACAACAGTGGGAGACCTGATAACGGTTTCTATGCAGAAATATACGTTAGCCATGTGGAAAAAAATTCATGCCCAAAGGATTTATCCCCAAAGTACCTCACAAAACGAATAACATGCCAGTAAACGTTTTGAAAATAAAATTCTTTAAATGTCATGCAAAGTTATTACTAAGCCTGCAACCAGTCGCTACCACTGCAGATAAGGCTTAAGCATTATTTCAGTATTAACAGTATTTTCACAGTCAAATTCTAGTCCCTAGAAAATAACTCTACTGTGCATACATTTATCAGCCTGATACCAGTCACTACTACTGCATTTAAGGCTGTACTTACATCATACGGGTAACAGCAGTATTTTCTTAGTCAATTCCATTCCCAGAAAATATTGTACTGCACATACCTCATTTGCGGTGGATCCCGCATGCTATTCCCATGTTCTGAAGTTACCCCACTCCTCAGAATGTCGAGAACAGCCAGTGGATCTTAGTTACGCCTGCTAAGATCATAGAAAACGCAGGCAGTTTCTTCTTCCAAATACTGCCTGAGATAGAAAAAACAGCACACTCCGGTGCCATTTAAAATAAACTTTTGATTGAAGAATAATTAAGTAAAAACTCCAACTCCTCCCGCGACCTCCTTCTTTGTTGAGGGTTGCAAGAGAATGACTGGATATGACATGTGAGGGGAGGAGCTATATAGCAGCTCTGCTTGGGTGATCCTCTTGCAACTTCCTGTTGGGGAGGAGAATATATCCCATAAGTAATGGATGACCCGTGGACTGAACACACTTAACAAGAGAAAAAATCATAACCACCATAAGAAAAGGGTGGGCCTCATGGACTTTTGCCAATATGAAAGAAATGAATTTATCAGGTAAGTCCTTACATAAATTATGTTTTCTTTCATGTAATTGGCAAGAGTCCATGAGCTAGTGACGTATGAGATATCAAATACCCAAGATGTGGAACTCCACGCAAGAGTCACTAGAGAGGGAGAGATAAAAATAAACAGCCATATGCCGAAAAATTAATCCACAACCCAAAATAGAAGTTATTATCATGAAGAAAAGAAAAACTTAAAACATCAGCAGAAGAATCAAACTGAAACAGCTGCCTGAAGAACTTTCTACCAAAAACTGTTTCTGAAGAAGCAAATACATCAAAACGGTAGAATTTAGTAAATGTATGCAAAGAGGACCAAGTTGCCGCTTTGCAAATCTGATCAACTGAAGCTTCATTCTTAAAAGCCCACGAAGTGGAGACTAATCTAGTAGAATGAGCTGCAATTCTGAGGCAGGGCCTGACCCGACTCTAAATAAGCTTGATGAATCTAAAAACTTTAACCAAGAAGCCAAGGAAATAGCAGAATCCTTCTGACCTTTTCTAGAACCAGAGAATATAACAAATAGACTAGAAGTCTTTCTGAAATCTTTAGTAGCTTCAACATAATATTTCAAAGCTCTCACCACATCCAAAGAATATAAGGATTTTTCCAAAGAATTCTTAGGATAAGGACACAAGGAAGGGACAACAATTTCTCTACTAATGTTGTTAGAATTCACAACCTTAGGTAAGAACTTAAATGAAGTCCACAAAACCGCCTTATCCTGATGAAAAATCAGAAAAAGAGATCCACAAGAAAGAGCAGAAAGCTCAGAAAGAGCTCTAGCAGAAGAGATGGCCAAAAGGAACAACACTTTCCAAGAAAGTAGTTTAATGTCCAAAGAGTGCATAGGCTCAAATGGAGGAGCCTGTAACGCCCTCAAAACCAAATTAAGACTCCAAGGAGGAGAAATTGATTTAATGACAGGCTTAATACGAACTAAAGCCTGAACAAAACAGTGAATATCAGTAAGAGTAGCAATCTTTCTGTGAAATAAAACAGAAAGAGCAGAGATTTGTCCCTTCAAAGTACTTGCAGACAAACCTTTATCCAAACCATCCTGAAGAAACTGTAAAATTCTAGGAATTCTAAAAGAATGCCAAGAGAATTTATGAGAAGAACACCATGAAATGTAAGTCTTCCAAACTCGATAATAAATCTTGCCTAGAGACAGATTTACGAGCTTCTAACATAGTATTAATTACTGAGTCAGAGAAACCTCTATGACTTAGAACTAAGCGTTCAATTTCCATACCTTCAAATTTAATGATTTGAGATCCTGATTGGAAAAACGGACCTTGAGACAGTAGGTCCAGCATTAACGGAAGTGGCCAAGGTTGGCAACTGGACATCCGAACAAGATCTGCATACCAAAACCTGTGGGGCCATGCTGGAGCCACCAGCAACACAAATGATTGTTCCATGATGATTTTGGAGATCACTCTTGGAAGAACTAGAGGCGGGAAGATATAAGCAGGTTGATAACATCAAGGTAATGTCAGCGCATCCACTGCTTCCATCTGAGAATCCCTGGACCTGGACAGGTACCTGGGAAGTTTCTTGTTTAGATTAGAAGCCATCAGATCGATTTCTGGAAGACCCCACATCTGAACAATCTGAGAAAACACATCCGGATGGAGAGACCACTCCCCTGGATGTAAAGTCTGACGGCTGAGATAATCCGCCTCCCATTTGTCTACACCTGGGATATGAACCGCAGAAATTAGAGAGGAGCTGGATTCTGCCCAAACAAGTATCCGAGATACTTCTTTCATAGCTTGTGGACCGTGAGTCCCACCCTGATGATTGACATATGCCTCCGTTGTAATATTGTCTGTCTGAAAACAAATGAACGGTTCTCTCTTCAACAGAGGCCAAAACTGAAGAGCTCTGAGAACTGCAGGGAGTTCTAAAATATTGATTGTTAATCTCGCCTCTTGAGATTTCCAAACCCCTTGTGCTGTCAGAGATCCCCAGACAGTTCCCCAACCTGAAAGACTTGCATCTGTTTTGATCACAGTCCAGGTCAGCCAAACAAAAGAGGCCCCTTGAACTAAACACTGGTGATTTAACCACCACGTCAGAGAGTGTTGAACATTTGGGATTTAAGGATATTAATTGTGATATCTTTGTATAATCCCGGCACCATTGATTCAGCATACAAAGCTGGAGAGGTCTCATGTGAAAACGAGCAAAAGGAATCGCGTCCGATGCTGCAGTCATGAGGCCTAAAACTTCCATGCACATAGCCACTGAAGGGATGACTGAGACTGAAGGTGCAGACATGCTGCAACCAATTTCAAACGTCTCTTGTCTGTTAGAGACAGAGTCATGGACACTGAATCTATCTGGAAACCAAAAATGGTGACCCTTGTCTGAGGAATCAATAAACTTTTTGGTATATTGATCCTCCAACCATGTTTTCGAAGAAACAACACTAGTTGATTTGTGTGAGATTCTGCAGAACGTAAAGACTGAGCTAGTACCAAGATATCGTCCAAATAAGGAAACACCGCAATACCCTGTTCTCTGATTACAGAGAGTAGGGCACCCAGAACCTTTGAAAAGATTCTTGGAGTTGTTGCTAGGCCAAATGGAAGAGCAACAAATTGGTAATGCTTGTCTAGAAAAGAAAATCTCAGGAACAGATAATGTTCTAGATGAATCGGAATATGAAGGTAAGCATCCTGCAAGTCTATTGTAGACATATAATGTCCTTGCTGAACAAAAGGCAGAATAATCCTTATAGTCACCATCTTGAAAGTTGGTACTCTTACATAACGATTCGAAATTTTCAGATCCAGAACTGGTCTGAATGAATTTTCTTTCTTTGGGACAATGAATGGATTTGAATAAAACCCCAGACCTTGTTCCTGAAAAGGAACCGGCATGATTACCCCTGAAACCTCCAGGTCTGAAATACACTTCAGGAAAGCCTGAGCTTTTACTGGATTTGCTGGGATGCACGAGAGAAAAAAATCTTCTCACAGGAGGTCTTACTCTGAATCCTATTCGGTACCCCTGAGAGACAATGCTCTGAATCCATTGATTTTGGACAGAATTTGCCCAAACATCCTTGAAAAACCTTAATCTGCCCCCTACCAGCTGAGCTAGAATGAGGGCCGCACCTTCATGCAGACTTAGGGGCTGGCTTTAGTTTCTTAAAAGGCTTGGATTTATTTCAATTTGAGGAAGGCTTCCAATTGGAAACAGTTTCCTTGGGAAAAGGATTAGGTTTTTGTTCCTTATTTTGACGAAAGAAACGAAAACGATTAGAAGCCTTAGATTTACCCTTAGGTTTTTTATCCTGAGGCAAAAAAGCTCCCTTCCCCCAGTAACAGTTGAAATAATAGAATCCAACTGAGAAGCAAATAAATTATTACCTTGGAAAGAAAAAGATAGTAATCTAGATTTAGATTTAATTCAGAAAGAGCATGCAATTTTAAGCAACTTTCTAATTTACTCCTATTAATTTTTCTTCGTTCTCTTGCTATCATTATTTGAAAAAGAAGGCATCTAAGTTTTTTTTTTGTTTCAGTACTCTGGACAGCACTTTTTTATTGGTGGATGAATTTATCCACCAATCAGCAAGGACAACCCAGGTTGTTCACCAAAAATGGGCCGGCATCTAAACTTACATTCTTGCATTTCAAATAAAGATACCAAGAGAATGAAGAAAATTTGATAATAGGAGTAAATTAGAAAGTTGCTTAAAATTTCATGCTCAATCTGAATTACAAAAGAATTTTTTTGGGTACAGTGTCCCTTTAAGCCACAAACCTCTTCTAGCTAAAATAGCTAAAGACATGGATCTAACATCAATTTTGATAATATCAAAAATTGCATCACAAATAAAATGATTAGCATGTTGTAGTAAACGAACAATTCTATATAAGTCAGAATCCAATTCTTGTTGCGCTAAATTCTCCAACCAAAAAGTTGAAGCAGCTGCAACATCAGCCAAAGAAATTGCAGGCCTAAGAAGATGACCTGAATATAAATAGGCTTTCCTTAGATAGGATTCAAGCTTCCTATCTAAAGGATCTTTAAAGGAAGTACTATCTTCAATAGGAATAGTGGTTCGTTTAGCAAGAGTAGAAATAGCCTCATCAACTTTGGGGATCTTTTCCCAAAACTCTATTGAAATTGCTGGTAAAGGATACAATTTTTTAAACCTTGCAGAAGGATTAAAAGGAGTACTTGGCTTATTCCATTCCTTAGAAATAATATCAGAAATAGCATCAGGAATAGGAAAAACCTCTGGAGTAACCACAGGATGTTTAAAAACAGAATTTAAACATTTACTGGTTTTAATATCAAGAGGACTAGCTTCCTCAATATCCAAAGTAATTAACACTTCTTTTAACAAAGAACGCATATACTCCATTTTAAATAAATAAGTAGATTCGTCAGTGTCAATATCTGAGGAAGGATCTTCTGAATCAGATAGATCCTCATCAGAGGTGGATAATTCATTATGTTGTTGGTCATTTGAAATTTCATCAACTTTATGAGAAGTTTTAAAAGACCTCTTACGCTTATTAGAAGGCGGAAATGCAGACAAAGCCTTCTGAATAGAATCAGTAACAAATTCTTTAAAATTCATAGGTATATCATGTACATTAGAAGTTGAAGGAACTGCAACCGGCAATGTACTATTACTGATGGACACACTATCTGCATGTAAAAGTGTATCATGGCAACTAATACAAATGACATTAGGAGATATAATCTCCACAATTTTACAACAAATGCACTTAGCTTTGGTAGAACCGATGTCAGGCAGCAAAGTTCCAACAGATACTTCTGAGGCAGGATCAGATTGAGACATCTTGCAGAATGTAAAAGAAAAAACAACATATAAAGCAAAATTATCAATTTCCTTATATGACAGTTTCAGGAATGGGAAAAATTCAAAAAGCATAGCCCTCTGACATAGAAAAAGGCAAGAGGCAAACAGCAATGGGGCAAAAAAAATAATGAAAAAAGTTTGGCACCAAGTATGACACACAACGTAACTTAAAAAAAATTTTGCGCCAACCATGTCCGGAAATGACACACTCGTGTCACTAATGACGCAACCCTGTGTGAAACCTCTAACTCAATTACGACGCCAGAAATGACGAACGTCATTGCGTCAACGGATGTGCCTTTCGCGCCAAAAAATTCTCGCGCCAAGAATGACGCAATAAAGTGAAGCATTTGGCACACCCGCGAGTCTAAGTCAGAACGCAATTTGAAACAAAGTAGTCAATTGAAAAAAAGACTAAACCCCAGGTAAGAAAAAAACAGAATTTATGTTTACCTGATAAATTTCTTTCTCCAACGGTGTGTCCGGTCCACGGCGTCATCCTTACTTGTGGGATATTCTCTTCCCCAACAGGAAATGGCAAAGAGCCCAGCAAAGCTGGTCACATGATCCCTCCTAGGCTCCGCCTACCCCAGTCATTCGACCGACGTTAAGGAGGAATATTTGCATAGGAGAAACCATATGGTACCGTGGTGACTGTAGTTAAAGAAAATAAAATATCAGACCTGATTAAAAAAACCAGGGCGGGCCGTGGACCGGACACACCGTTGGAGAAAGAAATTTATCAGGTAAACATAAATTCTGTTTTCTCCAACATAGGTGTGTCCGGTCCACGGCGTCATCCTTACTTGTGGGAACCAATACCAAAGCTTTAGGACACGGATGAAGGGAGGGAGCAAATCAGGTCACCTAAATGGAAGGCACCACGGCTTGCAAAACCTTTCTCCCAAAAATAGCCTCAGAAGAAGCAAAAGTATCAAACTTGTAAAATTTGGTAAAAGTGTGCAGTGAAGACCAAGTCGCTGCCCTACATATCTGATCAACAGAAGCCTCGTTCTTGAAGGCCCATGTGGAAGCCACAGCCCTAGTGGAATGAGCTGTGATTCTTTCGGGAGGCTGCCGTCCGGCAGTCTCGTAAGCCAATCTGATGATGCTTTTAATCCAAAAAGAGAGAGAGGTAGAAGTTGCTTTTTGACCTCTCCTTTTACCTGAATAAACAACAAACAAGGAAGATGTTTGTCTAAAATCCTTTGTAGCATCTAAATAGAATTTTAGAGCGCGAACAACATCCAAATTGTGCAACAAACGTTCCTTCTTTGAAACTGGTTTTGGACACAGAGAAGGTACGATAATCTCCTGGTTAATGTTTTTGTTAGAAACAACTTTTGGAAGAAAACCAGGTTTAGTACGTAAAACCACCTTATCTGCATGGAACACCAGATAAGGAGGAGAACACTGCAGAGCAGATAATTCTGAGACTCTTCTAGCAGAAGAAATCGCAACTAAAAACAAAACTTTCCAAGATAATAACTTAATATCAACGGAATGTAAGGGTTCAAACGGAACCCCCTGAAGAACTGAAAGAACTAAATTGAGACTCCAAGGAGGAGTCAAAGGTTTGTAAACAGGCTTGATTCTAACCAAAGCCTGAACAAAGGCTTGAACATCTGGCACAGCTGCCAGCTTTTTGTGAAGTAATACCGACAAGGCAGAAATCTGTCCCTTCAGGGAACTTGCAGATAATCCTTTTTCCAATCCTTCTTGAAGGAAGGATAGAATCCTAGGAATCTTAACCTTGTCCCAAGGGAATCCTTTAGATTCACACCAACAGATATATTTTTTCCAAATTTTGTGGTAAATCTTTCTAGTCACAGGCTTTCTGGCCTGAACAAGAGTATCGATCACAGAATCTGAGAATCCTCGCTTCGATAAAATCAAGCGTTCAATCTCCAAGCAGTCAGCTGGAGTGAAACCAGATTCGGATGTTCGAACGGACCCTGAACAAGAAGGTCTCGTCTCAAAGGTAGCTTCCAAGGTGGAGCCGATGACATATTCACCAGATCTGCATACCAAGTCCTGCGTGGCCACGCAGGAGCTATCAAGATCACCGACGCCCTCTCCTGCTTGATCCTGGCTATCAGCCTGGGGATGAGAGGAAATGGCGGGAACACATAAGCTAGTTTGAAGGTCCAAGGTGCTACTAGTGCATCCACTAGAGCCGCCTTGGGATCCCTGGATCTGGCCCCGTAGCAAGGAACTTTGAAGTTCTGACGAGAGGCCATCAGATCCATGTCTGGAATGCCCCACAGGTGAGTGACTTGGGCAAAGATTTCCGGATGGAGTTCCCACTCCCCCGGATGCAATGTCTGACGACTCAGAAAATCCGCTTCCCAATTTTCCACTCCTGGGATGTGGATAGCAGACAGGTGGCAGGAGTGAGACTCCGCCCAAAGAATAATTTTGGTTACTTCTTCCATCGCTAGGGAACTCCTTGTTCCCCCCTGATGGTTGATGTACGCAACAGTCGTCATGTTGTCTGATTGAAACCGTATGAACCTGGTCCTCGCAAGCTGGGGCCAGGCCTGGAGCGCATTGAATATCGCTCTCAGTTCCAGAATATTTATCGGTAGAAGAGATTCTTCCCGAGACCAAAGACCCTGAGCTTTCAGGGATCCCCAGACCGCGCCCCAGCCTATCAGACTGGCGTCGGTCGTGACAATGACCCACTCTGGTCTGTGGAACATCATCCCTTGAGACAGATTGTCCAGGGACAGCCACCAACGGAGTGAGTCTCTGGTCCTCTGATTTACTTGTATCTTCGGAGACAAGTCTGTATAGTCCCCATTCCACTGACTGAGCATGCACAGTTGTAATGGTCTTAGATGAATGCGCGCAAAAGGAACTATGTCCATCGCCGCCACCATCAACCCGATCACTTCCATGCACTGAGCTATGGAAGGAAGAGGAACGGAATGAAGTATCCGACAAGAGTCCAGAAGCTTTGTTTTTCTGGCCTCTGTTAGAAAGATCCTCATTTCTAAGGAGTCTATAATTGTTCCCAAGAAGGGAACCCTTGTTGACGGGGATAGAGAACTCTTTTCCACGTTCACTTTCCAGCCGTGAGATCTGAGAAAGGCCAGGACAATGTCCGTGTGAGCCTTTGCTTGAGGAAGGGACGATGCTTGAATCAGAATGTCGTCCAGGTAAGGTACTACTGCAATGCCCCTTGGTCTTAGCACCGCTAGAAGGGACCCTAGTACCTTTGTGAAAATCCTTGGAGCAGTGGCTAATCCGAAAGGAAGCGCCACGAACTGGTAATGTTTGTCCAGGAATGCAAACCTTAGGAACCGATGATGTTCCTTGTGGATAGGAATATGTAGATACGCATCCTTTAAATCCACCGTGGTCATAAATTGACCTTCCTGGATGGAAGGAAGGATAGTTCGAATGGTTTCCATCTTGAACGATGGGACCTTGAGAAATTTGTTTAAGATCTTGAGATCTAGGATTGGTCTGAACGTTCCCTCTTTTTTGGGAACTATGAACAGATTGGAGTAGAACCCCATCCCTTGTTCTCTTAATGGAACAGGATGAATCACTCCCATTTTTAACAGGTCTTCTACACAATGTAAGAACGCCTGTCTTTTTATGTGGTCTGAAGACAACTGCGACTTGTGGAACCTCCCCCTTGGGGGAAGTCCCTTGAATTCCAGAAGATAACCCTGGGAGACTATTTCTAGCGCCCAAGGATCCAGAACATCTCTTGCCCAAGCCTGAGCGAAGAGAGAGAGTCTGCCCCCCACCAGATCCGGTCCCGGATCGGGGGCCAATATTTCATGCTGTCTTGGTAGCAGTGGCAGGTTTCTTGGCCTGCTTTCCCTTGTTCCAGCCTTGCATTGGTCTCCAAGCTGGCTTGGCCTGAGAAGTATTACCCTCTTGCTTAGAGGACGTAGCACCTTGGGCTGGTCCGTTTTTACGAAAGGGACGAAAATTAGGTCTATTTTTTGCCTTGAAGGGCCGATCCTGAGGAAGGGCGTGGCCCTTACCCCCAGTGATATCAGAGATAATCTCTTTCAAGTCAGGACCAAACAGCGTTTTCCCCTTGAAAGGAATGTTTAGTAGCTTGTTCTTGGAAGACGCATCAGCCGACCAAGATTTCAACCAAAGCGCTCTGCGCGCCACAATAGCAAACCCAGAGTTCTTAGCCGCTAACTTAGCCAATTGCAAAGAGGCGTCTAGAGTGAAAGAATTAGCCAATTTGAGAGCATTGATTCTGTCCATAATCTCCTCATAAGGAGGAGAGTCACTATCGAGCACCTTAAGCAGTTCATCAAACCAGAAATATGCGGCTGTAGTGACAGGGACAATGCATGAAATGGGTTGTAGAAGGTAACCCTGCTGAACAAACATCTTTTTAAGCAAACCTTCTAATTTTTTATCCATAGGATCTTTGAAAGCACAACTATCCTCTATGGGAATAGTGGTGCGTTTGTTTAAAGTAGAAACCGCTCCCTCGACCTTGGGGACTGACTGCCATAAGTCCTTTCTGGGGTCGACCATAGGAAACAATTTTTTAAATATGGGGGGAGGGACGAAAGGAATACCGGGCCTTTCCCATTCTTTATTAACAATGTCCGCCACCCGCTTGGGTATAGGAAAAGCTTCTGGGAGCCCCGGCACCTCTAGGAACTTGTCCATTTTACATAGTTTCTCTGGGATGACTAAATTTTCACAATCATCCAGAGTGGATAATACCTCCTTAAGCAAAATGCGGAGATGTTCCAATTTAAATTTAAATGTAATCACATCAGATTCAGCCTGCTGAGAAATGTTCCCTAAATCAGTAATTTCTCCCTCAGACAAAACCTCCCTGGCCCCCTCAGATTGGGTTAGGGGCCCTTCAGAGATATTAATATCAGCGTCGTCATGCTCTTCAGTAACTAAAACAGAGCAGCCACGCTTACGCTGACAAGGGTTCATTTTGGCTAAAATGTTTTTGACAGAATTATCCATTACAGCCGTTAATTGTTGCATAGTAAGGAGTATTGGCGCGCTAGATGTACTAGGGGCCTCCTGAGTGGGCAAGACTCGTGTAGACGAAGGAGGGAATGATGCAGTACCATGCTTACTCCCCTCACTTGAGGAATCATCTTGGGCATCATTGTCATTATCACATAAATCACATTTATTTAAATGAATAGGAATTCTGGCTTCCCCACATTCAGAACACAGTCTATCTGGTAGTTCAGACATGTTAAACAGGCATAAACTTGATCAGAAAGTACAAAAAACGTTTTAAAATAAAACCGTTACTGTCACTTTAAATTTTAAACTGAACACACTTTATTACTGCAATTGCGAAAAAACATAAAGGAATTGTTCAAAATTCACCAAATTTTCACCACAGCGTCTTAAAGCCTTGAAAATATTGCACACCAATTTTGGAAGCTTTAACCCTTAAAATAACGGAACCGGAGCCGTTTTAAGCTTTAAACCCCTTTACAGTCCCTGGTATCTGCTTTGCTGAGACCCAACCAAACCCAAAGGGGAATACGATACCAAATGACGCCTTCAGAAGTCTTTTATAAGTATCAGAGCTCCTCTCACATGCGACTGCATGCCATGCCTCTCAAAAACAAGTGCGCAACACCGGCGCGAAAATGAGACTCTGCCTATGCTTTGGGAAAGCCCCTAAAGAATAAGGTGTCTAAAACAGTGCCTGCCGATATTATTAAATCAAAATACCCAGAATAAATGATTCCTCAAGGCTAAATAAGTGTTAATATCAATCGATTTAGCCCAAAAAAAGTCTACAGTTTAAATAAGCCCTTGTGAAGCCCTTATTTACAATCGTAATAAACATGGCTTACCGGATCCCATAGGGAAAATGACAGCTTCCAGCATTACATCGTCTTGTTAGAATGTGTCATACCTCAAGCAGCAAGAGACTGCAAACTGTTCCCCCAACTGAAGTTAATTGCTCTCAACAGTCCTGTGTGGAACAGCCATGGATTTTAGTTACGGTTGCTAAAATCATTTTCCTCATACAAACAGAATTCTTCATCTCTTTTCTGTTTCTGAGTAAATAGTACGTACCAGCACTATTTGAAAATAACAAACTCTTGATTGAATAATGAAAAACTACAGTTAAACACTAAAAAACTCTAAGCCATCTCCGTGGAGATGTTGCCTGTACAACGGCAAAGAGAATGACTGGGGTAGGCGGAGCCTAGGAGGGATCATGTGACCAGCTTTGCTGGGCTCTTTGCCATTTCCTGTTGGGGAAGAGAATATCCCACAAGTAAGGATGACGCCGTGGACCGGACACACCTATGTTGGAGAAAATATTTCTTAATATTAACTTTCCCCAAATATGAAACGGACAATCTGCAAAAGAAAATACATGAACCTGACTCATGGCAAATATAAGTACAATACATATATTTAGAATTTTATATAAATGCATAAAGTGCCAAAACCATAGCTGAGGTGTCTTAAGTAATAAAAACATACTTACCCAAAGACACCCATCCACATATAGCAGATAGCTAAACCAGTACTGAAACAGTTATCAGTAGAGGTAATGGTATATGAGAGTATATAGTCGATCTGAAAAGGGAGGTAGGAGAGGAATCTTTACGACCGATAACAGAGAACCTATGAAATAGACCCCCGTTAGGAAAACCATTGCATTCAATAGGTAATACTCTCCACGTCCCTCTGATATTTGCTGTACTCAGAGGAATCGGGCTTCAAAATGCTGAGAAGTGCATGTCAACGTAGAAATCTTAGCACAGACTTACTTCACCACCTCCATAGGAGGCAAAGTTTGTAAAACTGAATTGTGGGTGTGGTGAGGGGTGTATTTATAGGCATTTTGAGGTTTGTGAAACTTTGCCCCTCCTGGTAGGATTGTATATCCCATACGTCACTAGCTCATGGACTCTTGCCAATTACATGAAAGAAAGCAGTGTCTTTTAATTTGTTAAATGCATGGTCTCCCCAACTGGAAGAAAAAGCACTTACCTGGTCCGCTGTCCAGCATGTAGACATTTACAAGGTATGAGAAGACACAGTTCCTCACAGAGACCTTTGAAAAATAAAAAACAGAGTAGCCAGCTTTGGCTTTCTAAACTAGGGCAGCAATTGTTAGGAACTTGTAAAGAGGTACTTACTGCATTTTCCTATGTGCTTTAAAGCCACCACTACCCGACTGCAAGGAATGACGTGGAATACAGCTATGCCACAAAATTTGCTTGCAGATAAAATCAAAATTTTTCTTCAGACACCTAAACTTCACCTCCTCCATGCACCAAAGGCAAAGAGAATGACTGGGGGTTATGGGTAAGGGGGTAATACTTAGCGGTTTAACTGTGGTGCTCTTTGCCTCCTCTTGCTGGCCAGGAGAGATATTCCGAACAGTAATTACTCAAGCCGTGGACTCACCATATCTTAGGAAAGAAATTGATAATTGGAGTAAATAAGAAAGTTAGTTAAAATTGCTGCTCTATCTGTATCATTAAAGAAAAAAAAAAGTGGGGTTTTCATGATTCAGATAGAACATACACTTTTAAACAACTTTCCAATTTCCTTCTATTGTCAAATTTTCTTTGTTTTCTTGTTATTCTTCGTTGAAAAGCCGGAAGGTAAACTCAGGAGTGTGCACGTGTCTGCGGCACCATATGGCAGCAGTTTTGCAATAATGTTATACATTAGCAAGAGCACTAGATGGCAGCACTATTTCCTGTCATGTAGTGTTCCAGGCATATGCACGCTACCTACCTAGGTATCTCTTCAACAAAGAATAACAAGAGAACAACGCAAATATGAAAATAAAACTAAATAAGAAACTTTTAAAATAGTATTCTCTATCTGAATCATGAAAGATAAATTTGGGTTTCATATCCTTTTAAAGACTTGTACTTCCTATTCACTTGAAAATCAACATAAACAGCTTTAAAATGGACATGGAAGTCAAAATTCATGATTCAGAGTAAGATAAAAAAAAACGTCAAATGTATTTCTCTTGGTATCCTTTGATGAAACCTGGAGCCTTTACATCAGAGCATACTGTGGTAGGAGTTTGCATGTGTCTCATGGGCTCTTGTGCTGCACTACTGCATGGTTATGAGGAGGAACACAGTCTCGTGGGCTCTTGTGCTGCACTACTGCATGGTTGTTGAAGAGGAACAGTCTCATGGGCTCTTGTGCTGCACTACTGCATGGTTGTTGAAGAGGAACAGTCTCATGGGCTCTTGTGCTGCACTACTGCATGGTTGTTGAAGAGGAACAGTCTCATGGGCTCTTGTGCTGCACTACTGCATGGTTGCGAGGAGGAACACAGTCTTGTGGGCCCTCGTGCTGCACTACCGCATAGTTGCAAGGAGGAACACAGTCTCATGGGCTCTTATGCTGCACTACTGCATGGTTGTGAGGAGGAACACAGTCTCATGGGCTCTTGTGCTGCACTACTGCATAGTTGTGAGGAGAAACACAACCTGAGGGGCTCTAGTGCAACACCACTGCACGTGTTTCAGGAGGAGCACAGTCTCATGGGCTCTTGTGCTGCTCTACTGCACATGTTTGAGGAGGATCACTACTACATGGTTGTGAGGAGAAACACGGTCTCATGGGCTCAAATGCAACACTAATGTGCATGGTTGAGGAGGAGCACAGTCTAGTGCAACATTACTGCCCATGTATGAGGAGGAGCACAGTCTAGTGCAACATTACTGCCCATGTATGAGAAGGAGCACAGTCTAGTGCAACATTACTGCCCATGTATGAGGAGGAGCACAGTCTCATTGGGTCTTGTGCTGCAGTACTACATGGTTGCAAGCAGGAACACAGTTTCATGGGCTCTAGTGCAACACTACTAAGTGGATTTGAGGAGGACTCATGCTGTTTTTCTGCATTGCTGTGCCATCTGTTTGTGTGAACCAATGTATAGCATGATAGAGCTATAATCTGTATGGGGCAAATCTAAGAGGCTTTTCTGCTCCATTAATGTATGGCTAGGTGAAATTAGAAGTGCCTTCTGCACTGCAATATTCTGAAGAAGGCAGAAATAATCTAAAGTACGACATCAATCTAAATAATAAAATAAACTTGCGATCTCAATGATGTGTACCTGATATTAATGTACGACAAAAAAGAAGGATGGGAAATGCACATCCTCCTAAATTAGTTAGACAGTATCTCAAACTGTAGTTCCTAATCCTAAAAAGTTTTAAAGTCATCGAACCACATTATTTGATTGGCTAATAAGACATACTTTACTAGATTTACTTAAAAACAAGAGCTACTTTACAGACACAAATTTACTATATAATGCTAATTAGCCATATTCTCCATACACACACTACATGTACTAACCTTTTTTCACTACTAACATCTAAGATCATCCAGAAGATCTATTAACCTTTCCCAACCTCCCCAGTCGCCTCAAGCTGATCTTTGACCCCAGTGGAAAGAACATGCAGCAATTAAAGGGAATGGTAAAAATCAGTGATCTCCCCAACCCCCACAGTACAGGCAGACCCTACCCACATACAACTAAGAGAAAAGAGATGAACACAATGGAATGGTTAATGGAATATGTCCCACACACACGGCACACACACAAAAAGCAGCTTAACCCACATTTACAGATGAAGTACCTACCTGACAGACTAGTGGCTTCTCATCTACATCTTTCCAGGGCTGCACTTGATGTACTTACCTATCAGACTAGCGGAAAACCTATTACCCTACGTATTTTACCCACCCAGAGGAGGAACATACCTTTTAGACTAGGGAAGGGGGTTGCCTTATCTCGTCCACTCTTGTTTGGAAGTGTCAGGTTTGACAAACTGAAGGTACTGCTGTGACTTTTGTAGAGGTTACCTACAGAAAGCATTTAAAGACATTGAAAGAACTCAAAATGGAGTACTACAAACAAAGTTTAGAATGCTCCTCTAGAAAGAGCATAGAATCAAATCCCCAAGTAAAATACATGTCAACCTAGCTATGTACACAGCTGTTCTATACACCTGCAATTTGCAATAAACTTAAAGCAACAGTAAACTCAAAATTATACTTTCATGATTCATACAGAGCATGCAGTTTTTAAGTTTCTAATTTACACATATTATTAAATCTGTTTTGGGCTCTTGGTATCCTTTGTTGAAAAGCATACCTAGTTAGGCTCAAGTGCAGCAACACACAACTGGAAGCTAGCAAGCAATTGGTGGCTACACACATATGCCTCTTGTCAATGTATATATCTATCCCCGTTGACGTCATCACCATTTCCCCATTGCCCCAAGTCCGCTGCCTCGGATTTACACTTGACTCAAATCTATCCTTCGCCCCCCATATCCAATCGCTTTCTACATCCTGCCGCAACCATCTACGCAACATTTCCAAGATTCAACCTTTTCTGTGCGCTAACACCACAAAGCAAATAATCCACTCCCTTGTTATTTCCCAGACTTGACTACTGCAATAACCTACTTACTGGCCTTCCTCTTTCACACCTCTCCCCCCCTTCAATCCATCCTAAATGCCTCTGCCAGGCTGATCCACCTTTCCCATCGCTCTGTATCTGCTGCACCTCTCTGCGAGTCCCTTCATTGGCTCCCCATACACAGCAGAATAAAATTAAAAATTCTCACCCTTGCATACAAAGCGCTCACCAACACTGCTCCCCTCTACCTATCCTCTCTAATCAACAAGTATACTCCAGCCCACTAAGATCCAACAATGACCTGCTCCTTGCATCTGCGACTATCACCTCCTCTCATGCTAGACTGCAGGACTTCTGTCGTGCAGCACCTACACTCTGGAACACTCTCCCTCGTGCTGTCAGGCTTTGTCCTAATCTTTCTTCCTTTAAATGCTCACTGAAGATTTTTCTGTTCAGAGAAGCCTACCACCCAACTCAATAATATTTCTGTTACCTAACAACATTTCCCTCATCTAACTCTGCATTAACATCTTTCTCAATCTTGCAGTCCTCATCTCCTGTTTCTCAACCTCCTACCCTTCTAGATTGTAAGTTCCCACGGGAATAGGGCCCTCAATTCTTCCTGTATGTGTTTGTAAATTTTGTCCGGTCTCTTAGAAGTTTTATATTATTGTTTTATTTAAATGAACTGTATCCATGGACAGCGCTGCAGAATATGGTGGCGCTTCATATAATAATAATAACATTATATATTGTGTGTGTGTATATATATATATATATATATATATATATATATATATAATGAGAAAAAGAAAACTAGTTTGGATTAGCACAGAGCGCAACAAGTAGGGAGGCAGGATGGCAACAGATTTTATCCTTTGATGAAGTGGACTCCGTTCTCACTAAACACGTAAGGAAGTTTAATATTTGACTGTGTTACCAAACTTAATTATTTTGTATTCCAAGGACTACTTTGGGATACTTTGTACAACTATTAAATTAGTGTACCTATGCTTTTAGAAGATACATCTAAGATTAATAAAAATATTTTGGCTACCTCTACTAATCCATTCACTAATAATTATTTGTGTAAGGAATCATGAAAGATTTTCCATCCCATAAACCACCTTAGTTCCAGTGAAGGGTTATCTTAATGCTACAGGATTCAAACACATTTTTGACTATTGGGTGTTTCCAATTTTGTACTAACAGTTTCGAGAAGGCGCTTTACCGTTCCAGAATGACTGCGCCATTGTGCATGAAGACATGGATTGATAAATTTGTGGAGGAACTCGAGTGGCCTGCAGAGCCCTGACCGTAACCCCACTGAACATTTTGGATGAATGTCTATTGAGAGCCAGACCTTCTCTTCCAACATCAATGCCTGACCTCAAAAATGCTATTTTGGCTTAATGGGCACTAACCACTAACGCTTTAATTAATCTCTACAAGTGTGGCCTGCAAGGATTGCTGCCTTAAAATCTTAACCCAGGTCTTCTGCCTCTCAACAACTTATGTTTGTCATGTAGTTTAAAGACAAAGTTTGTAGAAACCAGAGATCTCAATATGTAAATTTTACGTTTAAGATCCGTTAACTCCTTCTCTTCTAGACACCCCAATAAATTAGGCACACAAGTGGCTATATCATTATTCTCTCATATTTTATCAATAGTTAGACTAGGCTCAAAAGTGGCCTACTGAGTTACAAGAGAGATGCCTCAAGTTCACTCTTCCCTTTCCTAACTGATAAAGCTTAGGTTAGGCTCATAAGTCGCCTATTGAAACCCATAAGGAAAATTTTAATTGGAAGGGGAATTCTTTATGATACTATACCCATATGTACTGAGCATTAAAAATATTTCTGATATTGTGCTTTATGTAATATTCCACTGAGAATTTGCTTATCTCTGGTTAAAATACAGCTACTAATCTGAATATATCTCTAAGCTACTCACTTGTGCTCTTATATTACTCAAAACGTTTATAATATTTATAATTCTATGATACACACAAATATGTTTGCATAATTATCAGCACACTATTATATATACTTATCAAGGGTCCAAAAGTGGCCCTGCATACAAATGTTTATAAGTGACCCCTACTATACCCCCTATTAATACACGCTACTGTTAAAGGTCCAAGAGAGGCCATTAGTTCTTCTAAGGGGATTTTATGTTCATAAGCCTTGACACCTGCAAGTAGGGGTTACCTTTGTTTTTTGTACCTTCTCTAAATAAAATTAAAAATGAGGATAGTACAGATAATAAGTGCCTAATTGAAACCACATCTAGCCATATACTGAGAAATGTAACCTACAACATACTATAAAGTTTACCCTAATTCTTATATTTCATACTGATACTCTGTAATTTTACTGTATTTATGGTAATACAATAACGATGTATATGTGAATTGTTGTGTATGTCATTGATCTGTTTTGCACTCTATTTTTGGAAATTTGTAAGTTATGTCCTCAATAAAAATATTATTACAAAAAAAAAAAACAGTATCTAATCACACTTTTAATCACAAGTCTGCTAAGCTATCAAACAGCAAGCTGGTTTATGTAAAATACACAGCAGGAAAAAAATTAACCTGACCAAGCCAAAATTTGTATTTGAAGTGTTTCTGTTCAGTAAAAAAAGCAGGATACGCACTGGCAAAAGACATGATGCTCCCAAATCCATCATTATTGCTACTATTGTTGGACACTGTTGAAGTGGGTGAACTCCCTCTGGAATCTGTCTCTGCATCAGAATCACTTGCCAATTTCAGGCTATTGGGTCGGAGTAAAGGCTTTTGGGAGCTGAAACAACAAAAAGAAGTGCAACAGGTTTATCAATCGGCAGGGAGAAAAACGGAGGCTACACAAATGCCAGCACAATAGAGAGGGTTGTAAAAAGGGGCACACCAAATATATAGAGCTCAAGACAATTTATGTGCGAGTTTTAAAATGTCCTAAAATAATATTCTATATAAAATGTTTTAAGCAAGCAACTTTTTATGATTAACACTGAGAGGATTTTGATTTAAAAATCTGGGTAAATCCATACAGTAGATTATCCTAGGCAAGGTGCATTGATTCTCTTTGCAGTACCTCTATTGTGTTAGGTATAAAAATATTTTGCCTTGCTTCAAATGCACTTGTAGAATTCTACTGAAGTTGTCCACACATATGCTAATCGTTCATGGCATTTGTAATGTCTAGGTCAAGTTGGCTATTAATAATGAAGACAGAGTATTGTGGTTTTACAACAAGATACATATACAAAAACTCTCACCGACTACCGTTCATGTTCTGGTTAAACATGGGAGTGTAGCTTTCTTCTCGCTCTTCATTTTCTTCTTCTGGTGGAAATCCATATTGAGGCTCAAAGTAAGGGTTGTCATACTCCCTTCTCCGTGAATCTGCGCTTGATACAGATGACTCGCTCTCACGTCTATCCATGACAAGCCTGCTAAATGTGGGCGCCAGAGTGGGGAGGTGATTTTGTAATACTCCTAAAACCTTGTCATCGGGCTCTGCAGAGTCAGCCGATTCCTGCAAAACCAATCACAGCAAGCAAAGCCATTTAACAATCAAAGGTTGTCTACTGCAAAAGACAACTGAAGGACATGAATACATATAACATGTATGATAGACAGGAGTACAATACAACGTTCACATACATTAAGGGATTAAAAACAATATAATCCATAACAGGCCATATGATATAGTACTCCTTTAGAAAATCATTAGTGTATTAGTTGAGAATAGCTTCCCAGTATAGACTTATCATTTGAACAATAGCACAAGAAAGTATAAGTTATGCTTACCTGATAAATTTCTTTCTTTCATGGTGGTGAGAGTCCAGTAACCTTAACATGTGGGATTGAATTCCTGCTACTAGGAGGAGGCAAAGAACCCCAAACAAGAGCTTTTAAACCCGCCCACCTACCTGGGAATCTAAGTTTATCATACAGCCAAGCAGAGGAAAGGAAACAAAGGTAGGAAAGGCAAGCAAAAAATCTGCCTCCAAAAATAAAGAATGAACGAAGCGGGTCTCGTGGACTCTTACCTCCATGAAAGAAAGGAATTTATCAGGTAAGCATAAAAGAAGTTTTCTTTCATAAGGTGGGGAGAGTACACAAGCATTAACGTGTGGTATCAAATACCCAAGCTGTGGAGTCCACAAGAAAATGGGTGAGACAAAAGAAAAATGGCAGTTCCTATTCGGAAGACACTGAGGCCTGAAGGACTTTCCTAACAAAAAACAACCTCTGAAGAGGCAAATACATCAAAAGACAAAATGTAGTTGCTGAGTGTTATAATGACCTAGTCACAGCTTTGCAAAACTGTTCAACAGAAGAATTTTTTTAAAGGCCCAAGAAATAGAAAATGGTCAAGTGGAATGGTCTGAATACGATTAGGGAATGACCACCCTTCCACAAAGAAAACTTTGTAAATCACCTGTACTAACCAAAATTGTAAGGTAAAACAGTATTGTCTTCTATGAAGACCAGAGAAAAGGACAAATAAATTGACCCTGTCTTGACTGAAATCCTTAGTTGCCTGTAGACAAACTTTTAAAACCCTGTATCCCATTGATGACCTCTGGAATGTGGATCGCTGACACAGAACATTAATTGAGTTCTGCCTAGGTCAAGATCCAAGGAACTTCCCTCATTGCTAAAGGATCTTAAAACCTTCGCTTATGATCAATGTACGCCACATCTCTGACAGAGACTAACAAGAAGTGAATGTTATCTACTTGTTTCAGAAGAGGCCATGACTGGAAAGCCAGAAAAAAAAGCCCAGAGTTCCAAGATGTGTACTGGCAACCTCGCCTCATGAGGAAACCAAACTCCTTGGGCTCTGCAAACTCCCCAAACAGCTGACATGGATGGCCGAAGGAATGGTTATCTATATACCAGGATACAGATCTCTCTACTGTGAGATCTAAAACAATCTTCCGATCTAAACAAGAGAATTCCCCATCTACTGTTTTAATTAACAGAGCTGAAAAGGACGTAGAGAACGAGCAAAAGCAACCATGTCTGAGACAGCTACCCTCAGACCAACAATCTACATACAGTGAGCTACAGTGAAGTGGACAGAGAACTGAAGACAGATACAGGCCCTCTGTAAATTAAGCTTGTGTGGTTCAATGAGAGACAGGCACATGATACCGAATCAATGGATACTGACAGAAAATCAACCCTGGTAATGGAAGACAGAACTCCTTGGCACATTGATTTTCCAACCATAGCTGCATAGAAACACCAGAAACACCCAAAGGCAGAGATAGAGCCTAAACAAGAAAGTCATCCAGATAAGGAGATATATTTTACCATGAGTTCAGTGCCAATAGAGCTCCAAAAGTCTTCTGAATATTCGGGGTGAGGTAGCCAACCCAGACTGAGGAGAACCTGAGGAAAACTTATAATCCAAATGAATAAGCAAATGAAGGAATGCATCCTTCAGATCTATGGACAACAGGACCTGACACTGTTGTACTAGAGGTAAGATAGTACAATTGATAGTACAATTGGTAAACATTTTCAAAGTAGGAACTCAGAAATTTGTTTAAGATCTTTAAATGCAGAAAAGATCAAAAATGCCCCCCCCCCCCCCCCCCTTTATGTGGAACAGTAAAAAGGATGGATAATACTTAATGGTGCAAACAGCCATAATGCAAGAGTTATGTCCCATGTACCAGGTGAGACTTAGGAAAATGCACTCAAACTTGCTGTTTATATCTTCAAGTATTTATAACAGGAAACCCTGCATAAACTCTCATATGCCCCTAAGCTAGCACTGCTTACTTAAACGATGTTGTATAAACAAACATAAATACCGTTTGCCCAGTCAGCGGTTATGGAGCAGGAATCAGTGTGAGGGGAGAGAGCAGAAACAAATCCAGTGTATACGAGATCCAGCAATATCCGTGTGCATTGGAAGCTTTACTCACCTGGCATCAGTGTACAGCGTAGGTTCCTTGGTGTAGTCATGTGATGTGCAGCGTGATGTCAGCGTTAGAGAGGAAGATC
Source organism: Bombina bombina (assembly GCF_027579735.1). Classification (NCBI taxonomy): domain Eukaryota; kingdom Metazoa; phylum Chordata; class Amphibia; order Anura; family Bombinatoridae; genus Bombina; species Bombina bombina. The sequence goes on along the minus strand of NC_069505.1, from coordinate 136,364,441 downwards.
TTATTCCTTCAGGTAGCTGATGCTTACGCTCTGTCTGCCGACATGTGACGTCTTACCCTCCAATCGGAACCAACTCTTCTCCAGGCTGACATCAGCGGCTTGGGAAAAACTTTAATGAAAGTAGTAGAAGTTCCCATAGGGCAAGGGCTTCGGTTAAAGGACTGGATTCCCCACTGTCCACTTAATAATACAAAATAAAGAGTTCCAAAACGAAGCCTTGAAAAGAATCTTGCTTTATTCCAAAGTTAACATCATACAGGAGACATGTAGGTTTCCTCCATGGCAAAAAAAACGTCTGACCGGTTTCGGTCTAGCAGACCGTAATCGTAGATTAATAACTGTAATGTGAAAACTATTTAAGCAAAATGCATCACTTCCTGATTGGTTAAAAACAAATGGCTAGGATTTAACCCTATACATTCATTTAATGTATGCATAGCTTAAAAGAAACTAATGCACATTCAAATACATTTCAATATAAAAATATTTTCAATAACATTCATAATAGATAATCAAAAACTAGAGATCAAGGACTAAACTTGTGATCACATAGCTTCTAAGATTAGGAACATATGACCAAAAACTAAGTGTTTATCTACACTGTAAACTTAATTATAGTAAGAAAGGCATCCTAATACCGATTATAAGCAGATATAGACTATATGCCTATTGTTTAAGCAATCCTCAATAGATGGTACATGGTTAAGTCATCCAATAGGGAACATAGTTTTGTATTTACATTCCAAATTTGCTTTCCTTACAGGAAAAAAGGAAGCAGACTGATTGGAAGGCATGACATAAGTCACAGAGTGCATATGTAAGAGAAATTCAAAAATGTTACACCCAAAATCTGAGCAATTTCATAAACTGAATTCCCTTGTAAAGGATCATTAAATGTTATAGGGGGGACATATTTATTAGGCTCCATTAAGTACCAGAATATTTGTACAAGTATAAAAACACGTTATGCGCTAAAGATCCCCAAAGACAATAATATAGATAATAAATATAAAAACAGAATTTATGCTTACCTGATAAATTACTTTCTCCAACGGTGTGTCCGGTCCACGGCGTCATCCATTACTTGTGGAAATATTCTCTTCCCCAACAGGAAATGGCAAAGAGCACAGCAAAAGCTGTCCATATAGCCACTCCTCAGGCTCCGCCCCCCCAGTCATTCGACCGACGGTTAGGAGAAAAAAGGAGAAACTATAGGGTGCCGTGGTGACTGTAGTGTATAGAGAAAGACATTTTTCAAACTTGATTAAAAAACCAGGGCGGGCCGTGGACCGGACACACCGTTGGAGAAAGTAATTTATCAGGTAAGCATAAATTCAGTTTTCTCCAACATTGGTGTGTCCGGTCCACGGCGTCATCCATTACTTGTGGGAACCAATACCAAAGCTTTAGGACACGGATGAAGGGAGGGAGCAAATCAGGTTACCTAAACAGAAGGCACCACGGCTTGCAAAACCTCTCTCACAAAAACAGCCTCCGAAGAAGCAAAAGTATCAAATTTGTAAAATTTGGCAAAAGTGTGCAGAGAAGACCAAGTCGCTGCCTTACATATCTGATCAACAGAAGCCTCGTTCTTGAAGGCCCATGTGGAAGCCACAGCTCTAGTGGAGTGAGCTGTGTTACTCGTTCCGGAGGCTGCCGTCCGGCAGTCTCATAAGCCAATCGGATAATGCTTTTCAGCCAGAAAGAAAGAGAGAGGTAGCCGTAGCTTTTTGTCCTCTCCTCTTACCAGAGTAAACGACAAACAAAGATGAGGTTTGTCTAAAATCCTTAGTTGCTTCTAAATAGAACTTTAAAGCACGAACTACATCTAAATTGTGTAACAAACGTTCCTTCTTTGAAACTGGATTCGGACACAAAGAAGGCACAACTATTTCCTGGTTAATATTCCTGTTGGAAACAACCTTCGGAAGAAAACCAGGCTTAGTACGCAAAACAACCTTATCTGAATGGAATACCAGATAGGGTGTATTACACTGCAAAGCAGATAATTCCGAAACTCTTCTTGCAGAAGAAATAGCAACCAAAAACAGAACTTTCCAAGATAGTAACTTGATATCTATGGAATGTAAGGGTTCAAACGGAACCCCTTGAAGAACTGACAGAACTAAATTTAGACTTCAAGGAGGAGTCAAGGGTCTGTAAACAGGCTTGATTCTGACCAAAGCCTGTACAAAAGCTTGTACATCTGGCACAGCTGGTAGTCGTTTGTGTAACAAGACAGATGAAGCAGAAATCTGTCCTTTTAGAGAACTCGCTGACAATCCCTTATCCAAACCTTCTTGGAGAAAGGAGAGTATCTTAGGAATTTTAATCTTACTCCAGGAGAATCCCTTGGATTCACACCAACAGATATATCTTTTCCATATTTTATGGTAAATCTTTCTAGTCACAGGTTTTCTGGCTTGGACCAGAGTATCTATTACTGAATCTGAAAACCCACACTTGGATAAAATCAAACGTTCAATTTCCAAGCAGTCAGCTGCAGAGAAACTAGATTTGGATGTTCGAATGGACCTTGTACTAGAAGATCCTGTCTCAAAGGTAGCTTCCATGGTGGAGCCGATGACATATTCACCAGGTCTGCATACCAAGTCCTGCGCGGCCACGCAGGAGCTATCAGAATCACCGAGGCCTTCTCCTGTTTGATCCTGGCTACAAGCCTGGGAAGGAGAGGGAACGGTGGAAACACATAAGCTAGGTTGAACGACCAAGGCGCCACTAATGCATCCACTAGAGTCGCCTTGGGATCCCTGGATCTGGACCCGTAGCAAGGAACCTTGAAGTTCTGACGAGACGCCATCAGATCCATGTCTGGAATGCCCCATAATTGAGTCAACTGGGCAAACACCTCCGGGTGGAGTTCCCACTCCCCCGGTGGAAAGTCTGACAACTCAGATAATCCGCCTCCCAGTTGTCTACTCCTGGGATGTGGATTGCAGATAGGTGGCAAGAGTGAACCTCCGCCCATTTGATGATTTTGGATACCTCTCTCATCGCCAAGGAACTCCTTGTTCCCCCCTGATGGTTGATGTAAGCTACAGTCGTCATGTTGTCTGACTTGAATCTTATGAATCCGGCCTTCGCTAGTTGAGGCCAAGCCCGGAGAGCATTGAATATCGCTCTCAGTTCCAGGATGTTGATCGGGAGAAGAGACTCTTCCCGAGACCATAAACCCTGAGCTTTCAGGGAATCCCAGACCGCGCCCCAGCCTAATAGACTGGCGTCAGTCGTGACAATGACCCACTCTGGTCTGCGGAAACTCATTCCCTGAGACAGGTGATCCTGGGACAACCACCAACGGAGTGAGTCTCTGGTCATCTGGTCTACTTGAATCCTTGGAGACAAGTCTGTATAGTTCCCATTCCACTGCTTGAGCATGCACAGTTGTAATGGTCTTAGATGAATCCGAGCAAAAGGAACTATGTCCATTGCTGCAACCATCAACCCTACTACTTCCATGCACTGAGCTATGGAAGGCTGCAGAATAGAGTGAAGAACTTGACAAGCGTTTAGAAGCTTTGACTTTCTGACTTCTGTCAGGAAGATCTTCATTTCTAACGAATCTATTATTGTTCCCAAAAAGGGAACTCTTGTCGACGGAGACAGGGAACTCTTTTCCACGTTCACCTTCCACCCGTGAGATCTGAGAAAGGCTAGAACAATGTCTGTATGAGCCTTTGCCTTGGAAAGAAACGACGCTTGAATTAGAAAGTCGTCCAGATAAGGTGCCACTGCAATGCCCCTTGGTCTTAGAACCGCTAGAAGGGACCCGAGCACCTTTGTGAAAATTCTGGGAGCAGTGGCTAGTCCGAATGGGAGAGCCACGAACTGATAATGTTTGTCCAGAAAGGCGAACCTTAGGAACTGATGATGATCTTTGTGGATAGGAATATGTAGATACGCATCCTTTAAATCCACGGGAGTCATATATTGACCCTCCTGGATTGTTCGAATGGTTTCCATTTTGAACGATGGAACTCTGAGGAATTTGTTTAGAATTTTCAAATCCAGAATTGGTCTGAAAGTTCCCTCTTTTTTGGGAACTACAAACAGATTTGAGTAAAACCCCTGACCTTGTTCCACAGTTGGAACTGGGTGTATCACTCCCATCTTTAACAGGTCTTCTACACAATGTAAGAATGCCTGTCTCTTTATTTGGTTTGAAGATAAGTGAGACATGTGGAACCTTCCCCTTGGGGGGTAGTTCCTTGAATTCTAGAAGATAACCCTGAGAGACTATTTCTAGTGCCCAGGGATCCTGAACATCTCTTGCCCAAGCCTGAGCAAAGAGAGAGAGTCTGCCCCCTACTAGATCCGGTCCCGGATCGGGGGCTACCCCTTCATGCTGTTTTGGTAGCAGCAGCAGGCTTCTTGGCCTGTTTACCCTTGTGCCAGCCTTGCATTGGTTTCCAAGCTGGTTTAGTTTGGGAAGCGTTACCCTCTTGCCTAGAGGCTGCAGAGTTGGAAGCCGGTCCGTTCCTGAAATTGCGAAAGGAACGAAAATTGGACTTATTCTTAGCCTTGAAAGGCCTATCTTGTGGGAGGGCATGGCCCTTTCCCCCAGTGATGTCTGAAATAATTTCTTTCAATTCTGGCCCAAAAAGAGTCTTACCTTTGAAAGGGATATTAAGCAATTTTGTCTTGGAAGAAACATCTGCCGACCAAGACTTTAGCCAGAGCGCTCTACGCGCCACAATTGCAAACCCTGAATTTTTTGCCGCTAATCTCGCTAACTGCAAAGCGGCGTCTAAAATAAAGGAATTAGCTAACTTAAGTGCGTGAATTCTGTCCATGACCTCCTCATACGGAGTCTCCCTGCTGAGTGACTTTTCCAGTTCCTCGAACCAGAACCACGCCGCTGTAGTGACAGGAATAATGCACAAAATAGGTTGAAGGAGGTAACCTTGCTGTACAAAAATCTTTTTAAGCAAACCCTCCAATTTTTTATCCATAGGATCTTTGAAAGCACTATTGTGCTCAATGGGAATGGTCGTGCGTTTGGCTAGTGTAGAAACCGCCCCCTCGACCTTAGGGACTGTTTGCCATGTGTCCTTCCTGGGGTCGACCATGGAGAACAATTTCTTAAATATAGGAGGAGGGACAAAAAGGTATGCCTGGCTTCTCCCACTTCTTATTCACTATGTTCGCCACCCTTTTAGGTATCGGAAAGGCATCAGGGTGCACCGGGACCTCTAGGAACTTGTCTATTTTGCACAATTTTTCTGGGATGACCAGATTGTCACAATCATCCAGAGTAGATAGCACCTCCTTAAGTAATGCGCGGAGATGCTCTAATTTAAATTTAAATGTCACAACATCAGGTTCTGCCTGCTGAGAAATTCTTCCTGTATCAGAAATTTCTCCATCTGACAAACCCTCCCTCACTGCCACTTCAGACTGGTGTGAGGGTATGACAGATAAATTATCATCAGCGCCCTCCTGCTCTACAGTGTTTAAAACTGAGCAATCGCACTTTCTCTGAAATGCTGGCATTTTGGATAAAATATTAGCTATGGAGTTATCCATTACTGCCGTCAATTGTTGCATAGTAACAAGCATTGGCGCGCTAGAAGTACTAGGGGTCGCCTGCGCGGGCATAACTGGTATAGACACAGAAGGAGAGGATGTAGAACTATCCCTACTTCCTTCATCTGAGGAATCATCCTGGGCAACCTTACTAATTGTGACAGTACTGTCCTTACTTTGTTTGGACGCCATGGCACAATTATCACATATATTTGAAGGGGGAACCACATTGGCTTCCATACATACAGAACATGATCTATCTGAAGGTACAGACATGTTAAACAGGCTTAAACTGGTTAATAAAGCACAAAAAACGTTTTTTAAACAAAACCGTTACTGTCTCTTTAAATGTTAAACAGGGCACACTTTATTACTGAATATGTGAAAAACTATGAAGGAATTATCCCTTAAAATGCGGAAACCGGAGCCATTTGCAATTTTAACCCCACTACAGTCCCAGCCACAGCCTTTGTTGCGACTTCACCTATCCCAGGGGGGTATACGATACCAATTCAAGTCTTCTAGGAACGTTTTCAGTGGATATCAGACCCTCCCACATACAGCTGCATGCACTGCACTCAAAAGAAACTGTGCAATAATGGCGCGAAAATGAGGCTCTGCCTACTACAGTGAAAGGCCCTTCATGACTGGGAAGGTGTCTTAACTAGTGCCTGGCGATAAAAAACGTTCCCCAGACAATAAAAGTGTGAAATCTACTTCAAACTTTAAATAACAACTTAAATAAACAATCGATTTAGCCCTTAAGAGTGTCCACCAGTTAATAGCCCATAATAAGCCCTTTATTCTTTCTGAGTCTAAGAAAATGGCTTACCGATCCCCATGAGGGAAAATGACAGCCTTCCAGCATTACACAGTCTTGTTAGAAAAAATGGCTGGTCTAAAAGAGGCTGCTTCCGGGTGGTAAATCGCCATAGAACAAGCCACTGAGCTGTTGTTCGTTCCTGGTAGAGCGCTTCTCTCTTTGTATGCAGAAAAAATGGCTAGTCATACCTTGAGCAGAAAAGTCTGCAAACTGTTCCCCCCAACTGAAGTTCTCTCGGCTCAACAGTCCTGCGTGGGAACAGCAATTGATTTTAGTTACTGCTGCTAAAATCATACTCCTCTTTTAAACAGAACTCTTTATCTCTTTCTGTTTCAGAGTAAATAGTACATACCAGTACTATTTTAAAATAACAAACTTTTGATAGAAGAATAAAAAACTACAACTAAACACCACATACTCTTCACCATCTCAGTGGAGATGCTACTTGTTCAGAGCGGCAAAGAGAATGACTGGGGGGCAGAGCCTGAGGAGGGGCTATATGGACAGCTTTTGCTGTGCTCTTTGCCATTTCCTGTTGGGGAAGAGAATATTCCCACAAGTAATGGATGAAGCCGTGGACCGGACACACCAATGTTGGAGAAATATATATTAACAAATGAGAATCAGTGATAATTGGAAGTTCTCATCAAAATAATGTCCAATATGTGTCACAAAAGACATTAAAATGAGATCCGGGTTTATACAGGCACAATACCTCTCCTCACTTGGCTCTGCTTTGTGTCAGCTTCTGTGTATTATGATAATGCCGACTAAATCTTCATCTGTGGCGACGTTCCTCCCAGTAGTATACATGCTGAGTCAAAACTCCAGAGGTGTATGGCGTGTAGTTCCAGCGTATGAACCCAGGTATCACTCAATATCGTGTCCGATATCTAGGTGCTGCTCCACTGATTCGGAGTTCTTTTTCTTTCAGCCAACAAAGATATGAAAAACAGAAAAGGGAACAAGAGCGCAACCTTGATTCAAGTGTGTTTATTAGACATACACATAAAGCGCAAAAAACAATAATGCACTTACAGGATAAAAAGGTTAAAACAGCATAAGAAGGTATACATGCAGGTGTACAGGAACCAAGGTCATCCACCAAGTAATTTCACTACAATCCCACAGGGTGAAGTCTGGAGCCCAATGTCAATGGCCTTCATAAGTTCTGCTTTCTAGCAGGGCACCACTTTTCTCTAATTCCATAAACGCATCCACATTAATAAAGTTTTAGTCCACGCCCGACACCTCTCCCTCTTTAGGCTGTCGCGTGGTACCTTGCATCGAATCCTCTGTGTGCAGCGGGTGAACGCCTAAAGAGGACCTCCGCGTCAGATCGATGAACCTTCGCTTGGACCTCCACGCATCGACCGCTCCGCCTCCGCAGCGAGGAAGAAGATGCCGGTCCAGTGATGGATACAGATGGAGCCACCTGGATGAAGATGCTTCGCCGCTGGGATGAAGATCGTTCGCCGGACTTCAGCAAATGGCACCGTTCGGAGGTAGAGATGGTCTCGCATGATCTGTTGAAGTTTGTGGTCTACTGAACCTTTCTGGAACCGTAAATTGAGGTAGCGATGTAGGTCTTTGTCAACGATCCCTCTTTAATTTTAATAAGGGGCAAAAAGGTTAAAATGACACAAAAAAATGAATATTTGTAGACAGATAGAAACCAATAAGAAATTGTGTTAGACAAACTGTAAAATAACTTAAATCACAATAAGGTAGGACAAAAAAAACCTGTAAAGAAACCTTAATCCAGAAAAAACGTAGTAGAGGAATCCCAAGCTCTTGATATGCAGAGACTCACCCCCTGCGATATGAAAACATGCAGCAACTACAATTATAGAAAGCGGCTAAGAAGCAGCTATGATATGGCTTCCGTATGCATAAGGCAAAAACATACATAATGCTTACCTGATAATTTAATTTCCAACTGTGGAAGGAGAGACCACTGCTTCATTCATTACTTGTTACTTGTGGGAATTAAGAACCTAGCCACCAGAAGGAGGCAAAGACACCCCAGCCAAAGGCTTAAATACCTCCCCCACTTCCCTCATCCCCCAGTCATTCTGCCAAGGGAACAAGGAACAGTAGGAGAATATCAGGGTATAAATGGTGCCAGAAGAATATTAAATGTGTCCAGTAAAGAACCCATCCAGTGCTGTGAAAGTTACAGCAGAGGATATTGGAGGATTATGAAGACGACCCAATAGGAGGCGGCTAAGAACATGTCCCTGCAACACCATGGAAGGCTTGTGACAGAAATCCCATAGAATAATACTACGTTACTACTTAGTACTCCAAATACCCCTCTGAGGGATTGCTGCCTGAGAGGGTTAACGGGTCTCACATAGGTCTGAGCACCCCTTTCTAAGTAGATCTTCTCCTGGCAAAAAACAAAAACAGATTCATAGGGAGGGTTTAAAAACTCTTGTTTGGGGTTCTTTGCCTCCTCCTAGTGGCATGAATTCAATCCCACACGTTAAGGCTCATGGACTTTCACCACCTTATGAAAGAAAGCTAGATAAGAAAATAACAGAATAGAGATGGTAAAAGTGTATCCATGATTCATTACTCACAGTGTTTGCTCCATGGATGACAGTGCTGGGGCTGCTGCTGGCAGTTGTGCTGGATCCAGAGCGAGGCTGATTGTTATCCTGAGAGTAATCACTGTCAAGAGCGGTTTCCTCTAATACGCCTGTGTACTCCTGAAAGTCATCAAACTCTACCTCACTAGCGTCTCCCAATGCAGCATGTGTCAGGGGGTCCACATCTGTACGGGAGGAGTTGCATAAGACCCCGGCTGCACTAATACATACACTATTTCCTATATCACCAAACCAAGAAGACACTCACTTGGGGTATCACCATTAATGTCACACTTCATCATCTCACTGACAAAGTCTCCGAGGGATGAATAAGACGAGCTGGAGTCGTCATATTCCACACTGTCACTCCCACTGCAAAGAAGACAACATTCAAATGTAAGGAGTAATAGCAGTACCAAGGCAACATATTTTTCAAGAACCAACCGTCAAACTACATTATAAACTTTTGCCAAATTGTAGGATTCCAAATAACCTAGGTCTAAGTCACATCATTTCTTTTGTATTGCATCTTCAATACCATTTTAAAGGGAGAGAAAGGTCAAAAACGAAATGTGCATGGGTGCATTTCAATTTGAAATAAAAGCATTTATGCAATATACTTCCATTAGCAAAAATGCTTCTAGTAAAACAGTTATTGCTTTTCTGCAGCATACGCACATATCCTGTGTTTTTAAAAGGGCCCGTGAACCAGTATTAAAACAATTCTCAGAGAGTTAGCAGTGGCTTGTATGACACAAATTACATATTCAGCAACAATACACCCCCCCCCCCCTGCCAGCTCTCTAAGCAGGCTTTGTCTTTGAATACTGGTGCACAGGCCCTCACAGGATATGTGCGTAGAAACTCAGTAATAGCTTTAAATTACTAGAAGCATTTTTTACTAATGAAAATGTATTTAAAAAATGCTTATATTTCAAATTGAAATGCGCCTATGCACATTTCAATTTTGACCTTTCTATCCCTTTTATACTATCTATTTAAAAAGGTTATGAAACCCAAAAAAAATATTTTGTGATTCAGACAGAGTATGCCATTTTAAAAAAAGTTTCCAATTTACTCCTATTATCAAACTTGCTTCATTCCCATGATATTCTGTGTTGAAGAGATACCTAGGTAGGGCATCTGGAGCACAACATTGCAGGAAATAGTACTGTCATTCAGTGTGCCTGCAAATGGATAACAGTCTTACAAAACTGCTGCCATTTAGTGCTCCAGAAATGGGTCAGCTCCTAAAGCTTGCATCCCTGCTTTTCAACAAAAGAGAACAAGAGAACAAAAAAATTGCTAATAGAAGTAAATAAGAAAGTTGTTTAAAATCACAAAAGAAAAATGTTGGGTTTCAGATCGCTTTAACTATCCCAAAATATCTATACTTCTAAAGACCCCTTCACTCTAATACAAAATCTCTTTTTTTCTTGCATTTTATTTTTTTCTTCCTAATCTTTGTGTGACAAAGACAATATACCATCTTTTGATTTATGGCACAGATCCCAAAAAAAAAACGCTTGATAACAGAAGCAAATAAAATGAACACACAACATCAGTGTATTACATAAAGGCTACACATTTAGATCACAAATAAATAATGTTTTCGTGTTTAATGAAAAAAAGCTACAACAACAAAAGTATAGTCAGGATTATTGGTCTTACAAAAATGCACCACTCTTTCTAAAACTGCGATATATGTAATTATATTGAAAGTATCTACTTATCTTTAAAACACAGAATGTGTGAGTTCCCTTTTTACAGCAACATGTGGATGCCCATATAAAATAACTGGCTACCACTTTTTTTACTTTGAATTTTCAATATTCTTGAATTGATAGCACCAGGTTAGTAATGTATTATTTTTTTGCATTTTGAATCCAATACTTCTATTTTACTGAATCCACAGTGCTACTATTTGTTTAGTTGTTTGTATGTTAGCAATGATTTCATATTACTTCATTGGATCAGTTTTTGAGCGGTAAGATGTGTGATACGCAAAAAAAGAGTAAAAGAGCTGAGGAAGTCAAAATATTGTGACAGGGAGAAAATATGTCAGTGCCAGATTATAAATGGACACAATAAAGAGAACAAGCAGAATATAAAATGAATAGATATATTAAAATAAGTGACAAAGAAAAAAATATATATAAAGACGTGTAATTAAAGGCATACTAAACCCAATTTTTTTATTTTGTGATTCAGAGCATGCAATTTTAAATAACTTTCTAATTTACTCCTATTATCAATTTTTCTTTGTTGTCTTGCTATCTTCTTCTAATTGTAGCCGCCTATCAGGTGCTGAACCAATAATGGGCCGGCTCCTTAGCTTAGATTCCTGCTTTTTCAAAAAAATATAGCAAGCGAACTAAGAAAAATTGATAATGAGTAAATTAAAAATTTGCTTAAAATTGCATGCTCTATTTGAATCATAAATGAAAAAAAAATGGGTTTAGTGTTCCTTTAAGATAAAAATCTAATGTAGGAAGATACAACTTCTAACCTGTCATCCGTAGGATCTGAGTCACTATCCCTTTCTGGTGGAACACTCAGAGCTTCAGCAAGCTGCGAGTTGGCATCATAGACACGGTAATGAATGGGCTGCAGCTGGTGAGCATACCACTTGGGCTTATCCCCAATTAATGCGGGATCAAACATGTCTATAAACAGAGGGGTAAAAAAACAAATCAGAGGGAAACAATAAAATGTTTACATGTGGAAGAAGAGGAGATAGACTTACTGTTATGTATTCTTTGAAAGGCAAAATTGGTAGGATTCAGGGACCACTCTCCGAAGTACTCTACAGCTTGTGTCTTGGAAAGCTTTTCAGAAAAGGAGGAAGCCTTGGGGCGTGATGCCAAAAAGGAAGAAGACTGGAATGCCACAACAGGACGAGGAAAAAGACGTAAAGTGCGAGTGTGCATCTGAAAACCCTGCAGCATGTTTGGGGAGTTGAAGAACCGTACCATTGCAACTCTGTGATTGAACAAGCATGGATATCACAAGAGCAACTGGTAAGTATGATAAGTGAGGAAGTAATCAGCACAAGCAATGTACATTTTTAAAATGTGTATATGATGGAGTATACTGCAGACCCAACTCACCTTGTTGCTACGTCTACAGAATCAACATCATTGCCATATATAAGGGGGTTGAACTCTGTAGACGGAGTGCCTTGTGCATCATTTGGGCCTCTGAGCAGTGCAGTCTCAGATCCCTCATGGAATCGGTCCAGATTAAGAATGGGCTGCGTGTTCAGACTCATGCTGGCCAAAGCCTGTATAATTTAAACTGATACTGTAAGTAAATGCTCAAAACAAACTTGACCTAACAATCATACTCACATCCTCACATATATATATATATATATATATATATATATATAGAAAACAAAAAGAACTAGAGAGCAAGTGATCAAAAATATAGAAAAATGTATTAAAAAACAAGAAAGTGGACAGAAACTGTGTTCCAGTTTTATGATGTTTGCAATGAGGATTAAAGGGACATAATACTCATATGCTAAATCACTTGAAAGTGGTGCAGCATAACTGTAAAAAGATGACTGGAAAATATCAAGTTAGCATCTCTATGTAAAAAAGGAAGATATTTTACCTCACAATTTCCTCAGCTCACCAGAGTAAGTGTTCTGTAAAAAGTTATCTTTCAGTTACTGTCCAGCTATGGGTAAATAAAAATTTTTTAAAAAAGGAAGCCATAAACAGCAGCCAATCAGCATCAGCAGTGCTGAGGTCATGAACTCTTTTACCTTGATCTCATGAACTCTTTTACCTTGATCTCATGAACTCTTTTACTTTGATCTCATGAGATTTCACTTAACTCTCATGAGATTTCCTAGTAAACTTCCTTAAACTGAATAGGGAAATAACATGCATGAGGCACGCTGCCTTGCAGGTCCCGGGACAGACATACTGATTTGCTGCTTGAAGTCCTTTACAGTGGGTTGTGAATACTTAGGACATTTTGAGGTCAAAAAAAAATATCTTTTCTACATAGAGATGTTCAGGTGATATTTTCAAGTCAGCTTTTTACAGCTATGCTACATCACTTTCAAGTGTTTTAACATTTGTGTATCATGGCCCTTTAAGTAAAAGTACAGGGTCTTTTATTTATAAATGTAAAGACAGATATTTGAACACACAACCATACTTGTTTTAAAATTAGATATACCCCTCTATACATCACTACTAGACACCCTGAGATCCTCCTTACAGCTATATAATGTTCACAAAGATGTAACGTGGTAGATGCTACAAAAAACCATGATGCAAGTTTGTGAATTGGGATAAAAAAGTAGTCAAAAATAAGAGAGAAAAGGAATATCAGGAACCTTGTTATCAGAGGCGAGAAGGCGCTGCTGCGTGATCACGGACATGCTGTGCAGACACTGAGTGGACGTCACATTACAACATCAGCGGCCAATCAGAGACAAGACGGACACATGAGCACAAAGAGACAGGTGAAGGGAAAAAAAAAATTACCAACCACCAAACACAGATGAGAAACTGAAGGAGAGAGAAAGTCATAATAAAAATAAATAGAAAGCCAGAAGGAAAGAGACAGAAACCATAAAAAGAAAGAGACCACAAGAGAAAGAGGTGGAGTAGTGAGGCTGAAAGTGGGCAATAGATTAGCAAGAGAGAAAAAGCACAAAAGCATGAGAAAGAGCGTGTGCATGTAGAGAAAATACCACAAGAGAGTGCACAGGAGGAGAGAGAAAGAAACAGTGTTCCTTGCATGAAGGGCACAAGAGCGACAGCATGTGACACAGGAAGAAGAGCGAGAGATCTAGCAGAGAGGTGAGCTAGTGAGAGAAAGAAATGCGTTACCCCAGCAAGGGAGAGCACAAGTTAGACAGTTAGTTAATAAGAAAATAAAGTGTGACTGGGAGCAAGGCAAGTAGAGAAATAAATAATGCCCCCTTACAGAGCAGAAATAAAGATCACAAGCCAAGTGTTAAAGTGCACAAGAGTGCGCACAATGTAGAGAAAGACTACATAGGGCAAATGAAGAATAAAGCAAGAGATACAACCCCAAGAATAGAAAGAGTGAGAAGAGAGAGAGAGAGAGAGAGAGAGAGAGTGTTCAAGCATGCAAAGCAGAGTGCCCATGCAAGACAGATTGTTTACAAAAAACAAGCATACATCAATGCTGACCTTACCATGAAGAAGAACAAAAAAACAGAAGAAACATCGAAATAATTTACATTGTGAATATAGACAGATGAGAAAAGATGTGCAAACAAACAAAAGAAAAAAAGAAAAGAATGTTGGGAAAAAAGGAAGAAAAAAGGTGAAACATCAGTTTAAAGCAGGAATCATATGTTGTAACCTGAGGGCTGAAAGCACAAGGTTTAGGGGTCTACATTTTGTAGCCCTGGAATTTCATGAAGAGCCCCACCTGCTTGAGATGCTTCTTTAGCTCTGAAGCCTCTGGTTCTGGCAATACAGGCAGCAGATCGGCATTGCTGGGGATGATAACCTACCCAGAGAGGAAAACATTATATAAAGTCACATCTAGAGAAAGATACAATAAAAAAATCCAGTATTGTCACTTTTAGAGAAGCAAAACAGACTAGGGAGGGCAACACTAACCTTATTAGTGTCCAGATCCACTAGCCACACATCATCTGGCATTCTGAAGTCCGATTTGTAAAGGAAGAAGCTGGCAGGAACTCCAATGATGTACGGAGTTGGGGCCAAGAGGAGCTACAAAAATGGGGAAGGATTGGTTTAAAACAAACACAGTGTACACAAATAGAGCCTCTGCAAAACATGGAATAAAAATGTCATAGGGGCTATAGGAATCCCACTAACACGTGGATCTTACCTGCTCTGCAGATGCCATACATGTGGGCAGCAGCGGAATGACTGGGAACATGTATTCCAGTGGGTAAATCATAGCCACAAATGCCATGACCGACATAGACAAAGCATTGTAATCACGAGACTGCAGGACCACCTGTAACACAACATTACAAAGATCCCAAAGAGATACGTTAAACACATATAAAAAGAAAAAAAGGGTTCACACACAAACATCTATTTTCTAGTTCTTAAACCATATGAGAAACAGAGGGCAGTTTAAAACGATAGGAAAGTCTAAACTGATCTTAAAGGGATAAAATACCAAAACAATTTCTTTCACGGTTCTGATAAAGAATACAATTTTAAACAACTTTCCAATTTACTTCTATTATCTAAATTGCTAAATTCTTTTGGTATCCGTTGCTGAAGAAACAGCAATGCATATAGGTGAGCCAATAAAATAAGGCATATATGTGCAACCACTAATCAGCAGCTACCGAGTCTACCTAGGTATGCTTTTCAACAAAGGATACAAAAAGAAGAAAACAAATTAGATAATAGAAGTAAATTGGAAAGGTGTTTAAAATTGAATGATCTATCTAAATCATGAAATAATTGGGTTTTATCTCCCTTTAAATGAGTCAGATAGAGCATGTGATTTAAGACACTTAAATTGACTAGGTATCATTTGTTGAAAAAGAATATGTACATGTATGGTATATGTACATATGTATGTACTACTGGTAGTTAGCTGGTGATTGGTGGCTACATACATTTGTCTCTTGTCATTGGCTCACCCAATGTGTTTAGATGGCTGCCTGTATTTTATTTTTTACTTCCCAAGGGTGATGGTTGATTTTATTACAATTTCAACTTTGTTTTTTTTTTGTTTTGTTTTTTAAATTTTTAAACAAACTTTATTTATAAAACAAAATCAGTATACATGTTACA
The DNA here is from genome assembly GCF_027579735.1 of Bombina bombina. Lineage (NCBI taxonomy): Eukaryota > Metazoa > Chordata > Amphibia > Anura > Bombinatoridae > Bombina > Bombina bombina. The sequence continues at coordinate 136,348,695 of NC_069505.1, read as the reverse complement.
TATCATAACCATCAATAATACAGTCACCAAAACATATACAGCTCATGGATCTTCCTTGAAAAGAGAAAAATAACGTTGGCAATCTAGATTAACATCGTATTAAGATCCATACATCATATAACTCCTCTAGTTCCAAATTATTACAGAATAAAGTTGTATTCTTACAGATATCAATGCATGGCCCATCCCTCATCACTCCAGTATATTTTACAAAGCAATAACTAGATCATAAAGTATATCCTATATCAACCTGTGAGGTGCTGTTAAGATATGCTAAGTATTCCTATAAGGCATCTGGGTTGTAAGGTGGGGGTGTAGGGTGGGTAATATTGTCTGTCAAAGAGTGTAGGTATTCCTCCCAGATAAAGGAGATGTCATGCAATTCCCCCAGTTTGCCCATCCTGATGTAATGATATTGTTCTAGTTTTAAGGCCACAGTCACTCTACCTCTCCAAAACTGTAGTGTTGGTAATGTGTTTTTCTTCCAATTGTAAGGAATATATCTCTTGCCCGTATTTATCATGATCGTCAAGAGTTGAAGTCTGTACATACAGCGTATCTTGGGGCGGACATTAAACAAGAATGTCCATGGTGTATGGGGGATGGGGGAACCTAGGGCTCTTCCCATTTCTCTTCCTATGTCTAGCCAATATTGCTTTACAATGGGGCATGTCCACCATATATGTGTAAATGTGCCTCTGTCCTCGCACCCCCTCCAGCATTTTGCATCGTAAGTGGGAATCATTTTCTCTAGTTTGTCTGGAGTGTAGTGCCATCTGCATAGCAGCTTGGTATTCATTTCGTCAACCTGTGGGGATGAAGCTGAGGAGCTCATTTGCCTGTAAATCGTGTCCCATGTTTTAGGTGAGAGGTGTTCATTTAGTTCGGATTCCCATCTTGCAACATATGTTGGTGGTTGTGTGGTCTGGTGTGCTATAAGTAGTTTGTAAGAGATGGATAAGGTACCGCTGCTCGGTAGCGGCGCATGGCACATAGACTCAAAGGGTGTCAGGGGTCTAGATATGTTGGCCTTATATGGGTGCGTCTGATGGCTATGTGAAATTTGATGGTACGCCAACCAGTTATTGTGATCAAGGCTTAGTATATCCAAGACCTCTTGCTTAGTTTTAAGCTTACCATTTTGTAAGACCTTGTACCAATGCGTAGTCTGGCTTAGTGTTAGCATGTTTTGAGCACATGTGTGGGGTAGGGTAAGGGACTGGGTATCATAGGTTAGTGGAGTCAGTGGGGATTGTAGGGACGAAACTGATTTGTGTGACCTCAGAATCCTATTCCATACCTTGAGAGTTTCCTGAACTGTAATTGGGCGATCTGGCTGGGTAGTACCAGTACGCCTTTGATTGCCTGGCGACCAGCATTGTCCTCCTAAGTGGGAAGTCCCACAGAGCTCGGTTTCTAAAGTTACCCATTCTTTATGAGCAGCATGCTTGCACCAGTCCACAATCCTGGACATATGGGTTGCATAATTATACAGCTGTAAACTAGGTACCCCTAGTCCTCCTTGTAATTTATTACAATACAAAGTCTGTGTAGCTACTCTTGGTCGTTTATTGCTCTATATGAAGGAGTTAATAATTTTCTGTAACTGATATAGTGATTTGTCTGGGATGGGGATAGGGAGTACTTGAAGGAGGTAAAGGATTTTTGGAAGAATAATCATTTTTATAGAGTTAATTCTACCTATCCAAGATAAAGGTTTTTGTTTCCAGGAAGCCAAAATAGATATAACGTGTGTTACAAGAGGATCAAGATTCAGTGGGATTATTTTATTCAGGTAGGGGGTAATGTATACACCCAAATACTTGAGTGCTACCGGTTGGTGTCTAAATTGGTGCACCATCAAATGACGTAACTCGTGTTGTGGAATTCCTATATTAATAAACTCCGATTTGGAATAATTGATACGAAAGTATGACATCTCTCTGAATTTGTGTAAAGTTACCATGAGTGCGGGCAATGAAGTTTCTAAATGCGTTAAAGTTAAAATGATATCGTCCGCATATAAGGAGGTTTTGTATTCTGTGTGATTTACGGTTATTCCTTTGATATCTGGGTTACCTCTAATGTATGTGGCTAACACTTCTATTGCCAAAATGAACAACGTTGGGGATAAGGGGCTGCCTGTATTTTATAGCTGATTTTAAACTGTTTAATTCCTTTTGAGGACACACAGTTATATACAAGCAACAATACAATAGTAAAATGCTCTAAATACACTATATGGCCAAAAATATAAGAACACCTGCCCACTTTGGATATTTTATATCATGTTTGTTTAGTCTCCAAGTCAACCTTTAGAGTTGGAATGAAAATGATATATAGAGGAAGCACCAAAAGTATAGAAATATACAAGCTCACTCAAAAAGGAACAATTGCCTAACATTCATTCTAATTGGATATTGTAAATATGTGAGTAGAGGCCTAAGTATACTGAGATGTACTAAGATGTTAAATGATGTCCCAAAAGACTCAGTGATGTAAGGAATAAACTTATATAAAGGAATAAAGGGGGGGTATTGAGGTAAAATACTGTGACTAGTGAAAAAATACCAAAGATGAGCCAAATGAATATAATGAGGATAATATGTGAGGATGTCTGAAATGTGATACAAATTAGTTAGTGTATTCAGAGATGCAATAATATGACAAATACAGCAATATAGCAAGTGTAGCAAGTAATGTAGCAGGTGATTGTGGTGGTTATACGTGTCAAAAAATGTGAACTGCAGATACCTTATGCAATAAGTAGCTATTTTATTAAGAGAATATAAAATAAGAGGTTAGAAGTAGATATATAATTTAATTTAAAAAAATAGTGAAACATCGATAAACTTGGACAGAGAAAATAAACTAATTAAAACAGACACTGCTGAAATCTTATATTACAAAGTTAAGATTAGCCAATCTTATTGAGAAGTGGTAAAAAATGATGATATATATATATATATATATATATATATATATATATATATATATATATATATATATATATATATAAAGATGCAGGAAATGATGAAGAAATATAAAAAATGGAATGAGTTGATGATAAGTTCCAAAGGAAACGATACAAAATGAAATATGAAGATCATGAACTAGAGACCGTTAATATAGTCTTGATAAAGGCCTCGTTGTAGGATGAAACGCGCAGACCCCTGATCGACATACCAGAGTCTTTAGAATACGGTGAGCACTTTTTTAAATATCCTTTTTATTGCGTTCGATTTGTGCAGCACTTGTCTTCTTTCCCCCTGCAGGTTTCTTATACTAGATTCTCACTGAACACAAACTGCTGCATCCTGGACATTTCATCAACTTTTCCACCCAGGACTTAGACTATATTAAACGGTCCCTAGTTCATGATCTTCATATTTCATTTTGGATCGTTTCCTTTGGAACTTGTCATCAACTCATTCCATTTTTTATTTTTCTTCATCATTTCCTGAATCTTTATATATATTTTATTAATTTTTTCATTTTTTTTTTTTTTATTATTTTCTCATTTTTACCACTTCGCAATAAGATTGGCCAATCTTAACTTTGTAATATAAGATTTCAGCAGTGTCTGTTTTAATTAGTTTATTTTCTCTGTCCAAGTTTATCGATGTTTCACTATAAATCATTTTTTTTATTAAATTATATATATATATATATACACTTCTAACCTCTTATTTTATATATATATTTTCCACTAGTCACAGTATTTTACCTCAATACCGCCCCTTTTTTCCTTATATAAGTTTATTCCTTACATCACTGAGTCTTTTGGGACATCATTTAACATCTTAGTACATCTCAGTATACTTAGGCCTCTACTCACATATTTACAATAACCTTTAGAGTTGGGTAAAGGGGTTGTATCAGATGATCACTATTTTCATTAAGATCGTGAATTTGGTCATATGGAGTTGGAATGCATCAATGTATCAACATATATGAACACACATATCTATGACTATGTCCATTACTTTTTGTGAGACTTTGCGATTTAAAGGGACACTGAACCCAAATTTTTTCTATCATGATTCAGATAGAGCATTCAATTTTAAGCAACTTTCTAATTTACTCCTGTTATCAAATTATTTTAATTTTCTTGGTATCTTTATGTGAAATGCAAGAATGTAAGTTTAGATGCCGGCACATTTTTGGTGAACACACTGTGTTGTTCTTGCCGATTGGTGGGTAAATTCACCTACCAATAAACAAGTGCTTCCCATGGTCTGAACCAAAAAAAATAGCTTAGATGCCTTCTTTTTTCAAATAAAAAAAGCAAGAGAACGAAGAAAAATTGATAATAGGAGTAAATTAGAAAGTTGTTTAAAATTGCATGCTCTATCTAAATCACGAAAGAAAAAATTTGGGTTCAGTGTCTCTTTAATGAAACATACTTTAAATAGACACGGGTTAAACGCTTACACTGATATAGTACATTTTGCTATGTTGCAGTCCAAGATTATTTTGGGAATATGGGGGGGGCAATGTGATTTAGATTTCATAATTACGGTTTTATTGCGATTTTCACTTTTAGGTTGTATTTTTAACTTTCAGTTTATATTGTATTTTACTTTTTGATGAACAGTTTGTATGACATCTTTTGTGCATATTTATGCCCCTTATTGGTGTTTGATTTATGCATTTATTTACAGGTTTCTTATTGAGACAGCAGGGGGAGAAGCTAGTGACGCTGCACTATCCACTTGATTATGCCAACTACTGCCAGCTGTAAATTATTTTAAAATGTGTATATACAGTATATGAAGGAAGCTTAGGGTGTTAAATGTTCTATGCCTGAGGAAACGCCTTGGAAGCCGAGAAACGCGTAGCATTAAGAACTAACCAATTTTTTAATACGCTGCACTTTGTGGGTCTATATGACATTTTTATCTTTTTGTCTATTAAATTGACATTCTGCTGGAGAATAGTGAGCTGAAGCACTATAAACTTTTAGCCTGTCCCTAAAAGCACAACTGAGTGCTGCTACCAAATGTGATATTATGATAGGAGTACATTGTGGAACTACTGATACACACAGGAGGCGCCATTTTGTTTGCTTTTTCTGCAGGAATTTTTTAACTGTATACTTATAACACTTATGATCTACCTAAAGCAAGTTTTGCAAGGACATTTTGGAATCAATATTGAAAAATTTCTCTTACAAGCCTTAGGTAGAAACCTGAAAAAAAAGTAATTCTAGATAGCATTTTATTGTCCCTCCCACCTACAGATTTTAGTTTAGTTTCTATTTGTTTGAAGTTAGGTATGGCTGGGATGTAGCTTTCATACAGCCTTAAAAGGCACATCAAAGTCTTAACTAAAGTTTCACTATTCAGATTGAGTGTTCAATTTAAAAAAATAAAAACAAATATTTTCGTGTATTGTGAATTTACTTTCCTCTAAGAATTCTTTTTGAGCCTAACCCCTTCCGATGAAAGCATACTGGAGGTAGGCTCAATACAGGGTAAACATGTCTTTAGCACTATATGTATAATGGCTGCTATAAAGTGCTCAACAAATAAGACATAAGCGACTCGATATTCATTAGTTAAATGAAGGCCAAAAATATCTGCAGTCGGCAGAATTTAGTTCTTCCTAGAGATGAATTTGTTAGGTTGTAGCTAACTAAGATGTTGACGTCATAGCTAAAGGGACAGAAACACATTGAGATTTTAATCTATACTAAAATTGCATTTGTAAAGCATCCGTCGCTGTGTGTGCAGCCAAAAGAATTCACCTGTGGATTCTTTCACCACCCTGCCATTTTCAGAATCCACCTGGATGCAGCGAAGGCAAACAGAGCATTACAAAAAAAAAAAACCTAACCGCCCACAATAAGTATTAAGAAGCAAACCTAACCGCCCGCAATAAGTATTAAGAAAAAGAAAAGAAAAAAAAATACCTATTAAAATTATTAACCCCTAAATCTGCCAACCCCAACATCGCAAACTACCTAATACACCTATTAACCCCTAAACCGCCATTAATCTACATTGCAATTAATATAATAAATCTATTAACCCCTAAACTGCCAAACCCCACAAAGCAAATAACTAATCACTAAGCCCCTTAACCTAACACCTCCTAAATTAACCCCATTACATAAATTAAAATAATCCTAAATTACAATTAAAATTAAAAAACCTAACATTACTTTAAAAATAAAGAAAAGTTTAAACTAATCTAAAAATTACAGATAATAAAAAGTCTAACATTACACAAAATAATAAACCACATTATCCAAAATAAAAAACCTAATCCCTATGAAAATAAAAACACCCCCTAATCTAAGAATAAACTAGAAATAGTAGAGGATTCCTCTTTATGCGATCGTCCGCCGCACACTGAAGATTGAATGCAAGGTACCCCATATTTATTGGGGTATCTTGCATTCCTATTGGCTGATATTTTAAAATCAGCCAATAGGATGAGAGCTAATGAAATCTTATTGGCTGATTTGAACAACCAATAGGATTTCACTAGCTCTAATCCTATTGGCTGATTTTAAAATTTCAGCCAAAAGGGGGGGGCGGAGCTAGCCAACAGCCAGAGCAGACGTGTGGATTAGTAGCTCTCTGCACTAAATGACCAAAAAAGCATATTAAGCTCAAGATTTTACTTAAATTTATGTTAAAAAAGAAGTCTCATGTCTGTGGACCTGCTGCGATCTGATTTGGAACGGATAGCATGTGAAAAGTACTGAAAAGAGTGAGATAATAGTGAGCAGTGGATGAGACACTCTGATGGGCGCCATTTTGCCTAGCTACACGATCAATACAGGGAGCTTCAATCTAGAGATTTTACGACACACACCAGAGCTCTATAAACGGACTATTGCTCAATTGACTGCTTTGGTTCCCAGCGGCACTGACTTGGTTATGCTGCCGACAATGGAGAGATGGGAACGCAGTTTACAGGAACAACTCTCTACTTGTTTTAGAGCATTCAGAAGCGATCTGGAAACAATCTTTGCCTCTCTGAACCAAAACCCCATACTACCGGTTACCTCTGGCTGCGAGCCGATAGAGAAAATGGCTCTCGCTCCAGACACTAAAAATGGCTCATCAGTAGTGCCCTTACCTACAATGGGAGTACCGAATTCCATGACGGCTCTGGAGTAGCGGTGCATATCCTTCCAGACGGCTTTCCCTCTGCAGCAGCCGGCGGGCCTTGGTGATCGCAGGTGCTGGGTGGTGGCAGACCGGGACTTGTGCTTGGCGAGGACCTCCGGCATAATGTATGCTCTTAGGGGATAGTGCATGGTCACCGGAGCATGTGGAAGAGGGGCTTCACAGAACTGGATATACTCTATGGCAGCGATATAAAAATATAATGCCCTGCAAACTAAGCTGTGGAGTGGGCTAATAGACTTAAGCTTGGCAAGCACCTACTCAAGTCAGATCAGAGACCTCCGTAAAATGGCCAACACGCTATAACAAGTTAAATATTTATTTGTTTTACCCTCTTGCATTTCATTACTTGTTTTTCTGCTATGCAGCCAAGTTACAAGCTGCAACCGTTAATTTTAATGATAATGTGTTTGTTCACTTTTCATAAGAACTGGGCTCTGTTTTATTTGAATCTAGGGACCTGCTTTTGCAGTATGTTTCATATGAGAGAGTTCACAGACTCTCCTGTTGCTGTTACTTCTATATGTTTTTTACTGCTGTGAGAGCCTCTGCCCTACGTGGAAGTGACTACATCATTTCTGGACTATGGTGACTCACTACATGGTATACTATGCCGGACATATTGGCCTCTTAGTTAATTCACAACTGGGACTTACATAGTATATGTGCCACTATCCGATATGAAACAATGCCCTGACATGCTTTATTTTTTAATATTATTACTTTCCTCTATGGGTATTTATGGTTTTTGATACTAGCTCTTAAAATTAATGACTATGTGTAGATGTGATATGCTTGATGCTCTATTTAAAGGGATACTATCTGCCCATAGCACTGTTCTGTATATTTGCATGTCCAAAAATATAGCTAGATCTCCAGAGGATAATGACACCACATCTGAGCTTCTCATTATGTGCTATGTAATATGGCCTAAGATGGAAGAAAGGGTTGCCTCTCTAAAATATATTTCATTTAACTCTTCAACATAAGTCCCCATAGACAAGGTCACATAGTGAGCTAAAGCCACTAAGCTTCACTTACAAAATCTTACAATTTAGATTCCCGCCCAGGTGACTCCATACTTTTCAACTCCATCAATATACAGTCTTCGGGCTACTTACCATTCAGAGGATACATGTAAGGTTTCCCTCTATATACTGTAGTTAATTTCCTTGCCTAATGCCTGTGTGATTGCCGTGTTTGAAATGTGCTATATGTGACGTGGAACAATAGAGACCATTGTGAGTTGTGTATACCAGTGTTTTTCAACCAGTGTGCCGTGGCACACTAGTGTGCCGTGAGAGATCCTCAGGTGTGCCACGGCAGACTGACAACAGTGTGACATATTTTTTAAACTTTGCTTGTTTTTTACTCCCAGTGCAGCAGCAGGGGTAGTTTGTAGGAGGCATGGCATAACAGCACAATACATACAGTATGTGTGTGTTTGTGTGTATGTATATATATATATATATATGCTGTATTAGGCTACAATGTGTGATTTTTTTTAAATTTTGGGATGGTGGTGTGCCACAGGATTTTTTAATGTAAAAATGTGTGCCACGGCAAAAAAAAAGGTTAAAAATCACTGGTGTATACCATATACGCCTAACATTATATTTGCCTGGCCGTGGGATATAGGGCCCGTGTCCACACGGCTGGGTTGGCTTGGATCGTGATGCAGCTAGCTTGCATAGCGAAGGTCCCGATGTCTTAAGCTATAGACCTCCCAAAGGTTCTGTGTTATATACAAATTACCATTAACAAAGATATTCCTGTTTGATATTAGATACAGAAGCTAGTCAGTTTTTGTTGTATGTGGTTTTCGTCATTTTATTGTTCTCATGTTCATTTTATATTCATCAAGGATAACACTACGTTCTACCCCCACAGTCACATTTACCTAACTGTATATTATAAATCGGTTGGCTCCGTTTCCCCCCCTAGGGCCCCCTCCCTAGTAGTTTACCGAGTAAGCTAAGGAACACAGATTCCATCGCAAATCCCCCTATTGATTATTATATTTAGGATATATGATAGCGGCCTTTAGGGGCTTAGACCCCATATGAAAATCCCTAAACTTTGGTTAAAACTTATTATACATAGCAGTTGTTGAGATAATCCCCCCCTACCCTTTATGCGGCATGATTATAAATATTTACATGATCTATCTGGTATAGTCATGTTCTATTAGTTTCAATAGCACCCAAAAAGGTCCATAGGGGACCTTATATTCTTGTAAACCGCCTTATATTCGCTATAATAGCTGTGTTAATGGTCCGTAAGAGACCTTATTTTTGGTTAGGAGGCAAAAAACTGAGGATTACCACTAGATAGCATTCCTATATTTCTTTTGGTTGTATCAAGGAGTGGTCGCTTAGATAGTTGGTAACAATGTTGTACTAATCATATTTTCTCTTGTCCACATACAGGTATACCCCGCTCATACAGCGGGTTAGGGACCGGAGCCCCGCTGTAAAGTGAAAACCGCCTTAAAGTGAAACAAGGCAGTTTTAGCTTTCTTTCCACTTGCCAGTGTGTTTAAAAACTTGAAAACATGTTTGAACTAATATATATTAGGGGTGCAATAGGGCTAAGTTTAGTTTAACACTAGCACAGCACAGTATTACATTAGTATTCAATAAATACTGTACCTGTAAAATAGTGACAATTTCTGTAGTAAAATTTTCCAAACTATAGCACTGAGACACAGATTGCACTGTAAAGCTGTAAACAGAGTGAACTGCGCATAACAAAATGGTGCCAGTCACTTTTCTCGCAAACTCACAATGATTACAGCACTATTTCATAATCCTTGGAGGTTGAACTTCAGCTCCACAAAGCGCTGTATTAGCGAGTCGCTGTAAAGTGAAGCGCTGTAAAGTGAGGTATACCTGTATTTGTGCCTTCATGCTCTAATGTCTTTTCTATGCTAAGGAATATATTATATGTAAATGTTATACTGTTTGATTTGCTATAGTGGATTGTCTGTATGTATATTCTAATCCTCAATAAAAATATTTAAAAAAAAAAAAAAAAAAAAATTCAGCCAAAAGGAATGCAAGGTAGCCCAAATTGATAGCGGTACATTGCATTCAATCTTCAGTCTACGGTGGACATCAGATGAAGTGGAGCCTCCATGACGCTGAGGACCGCCGACCGCCGCTGCTGAGGATCCAGGCACCAGGAACACAGCTCTGAACCCCCCTGGGCAGACTTATCGCCTAGTATGAAATAACTTGCAATATATTTTCAATATTTTGCACCCTTTTCATGTAATTTAGCTCTGAAAATAACCCTGCTACATAGCTTACCCTAACTTGCTTTAACAGATAACAACTGCAAAACAATGTACTTTATACTAACTTTATGACCGGGGCTAGCCTTGTTGTCTACAGACTAAATCCCAGATTGGCTCCTACAAGTAAGGCAAAAGGTGGCTGGAGTTTGGAAACCAAAAAAAAAAATCACTGCAGTAAAAACAATGTTAATTTATTTTAAAAAACGTTTAGACGACTTGGCTGATAGGTTATGTTGGCCGTACCAAAGAGCCCAGGGACTTTAAACATTGTAATAGGATGCAAAAAATATATTTTGCACCATTTGTAACTTTGTTATACAATGTAGCAAAACACTGCTGCCATAGAGTACTAAAGACACTTATGAGCCTACCCAGTTTCACTCTTCAATAAAAGATATCATGAGAACATAGCAAATTTGATAACAGAATATATTGGAAACTTGTTTAAAATTGCATGCTCTATCTGCATCATGAAAGTTTAATTTTGAATTTACTGTCCCTTTAAGTTAAAATTGATCACCAAACAAACAATAGTCTCACTAGGATTTGTTTGTCCAAATTGTATTCATTAAATTTGTTAATCTGCAAAAAGTGTTGCTACTCCCTTGTATAAGGTCTGACTATGGCTGCATAGTAACAAAACCAAAAAAACACTACTCCGTTATGTTGCTAAAATCAGTTACTATTAAAATATTCTATTTTTACATTTGCTTTGTTATGAATGGAGGTATAAGCAATTACTTTGTTGACTGCAGGGAAAAAAATGTCCAGATGGCAATGAGGCAAGCAGGCAAAACTACAGAATCGGTTTATTCTTCCTGTGGGAGGAGACTCATTTTCTTTGAGTGTTAAATATATGGCATTCTATGTCTGTAGAAATTGTACCTATATAGAGTATTCAGAGAGGAAATGTTTGAAAATATGGATTAGGAAGACAATTTATTTCACTTCACTGTGACAGAACAGAGCTACTTCATGCAACTTTTTTCTCCTCGTTTTATGTGTTGGTATACAAGGATTGATCTACCAAGACATCAGGAGATTTCATGGTGGGACGCAGCAGCTGGCGCGGGTCAGCTATAGCTTAAGGGGGGGTGCTGTTGGTGAAAGGATGCAGATGTATGACCTCTTCTTCTCTTGGTTATATGTCACAAAGTGTTTCCTTGTAGTTTCATTTCTTAAGCCCATCCAGAGGTTTTGGAGATACATTTCCCATGATGCTCAGCCAGTTGAAATGGCTGGCTGAGCATCATGGGAAATGTATTTCCAAAACCTCTGGGAGGTCCACAAGTGATGACCCCTCTCCCAGACCATGTTCCATTTAGGGCTAGATTTATTAAAGGGACACTATACACAAACATTTTCTTTTATGATTAAGGTAGAGAATATAATTTTAAACAACATTCCAATTTACTTCTATTACCTAATTTGCTTCATTCTTTAGATATACTTTAATGAAGAAATAGCGATGCACACGGTGAACCAATCACAGGAGGCATCTATGTGCAGCTACCAATCAGCAGCTACTAAGCATATCTAGATATGATTTTCAGCAAAGAATATCAAGAGAATGAAGCAAAAACAGAATTTATGCTTACCTGATAAATTACTTTCTCCAACGGTGTGTCCGGTCCACGGCGTCATCCATTACTTGTGGGAAATATTCTCCCCCACAGGGAAAGGCAAGGAGAGCACACAGCAAGAGCTGTCCATATAGCTCCCCCTCTGGCTCCGCCCCCCAGTCATTCGACCGACGGTTAGGAGAAAAAGGAGAAACTATAGGGTGCCGTGGTGACTGTAGTGTATAAAGAAAAAAAATTCAACCTGATTAGGAAAACCAGGACGGGCCGTGGACCGGATACACCGTTGGAGAAAGTAATTTATCAGGTAAGCATAAATTCTGTTTTCTCCAACATTGGTGTGTCCGGTCCACGGCGTCATCCATTACTTGTGGGAACCAATACCAAAGCTTTAGGACACGGATGAAGGGAGGGAGCAAATCAGGTTACCTAAATGGAAGGCACCACGGCTTGCAAAACCTTTCTCCCAAAAATAGCCTCCGAAGAAGCATAAATATCAAATTTGTAGAATTTGGCAAAAGTGTGCAGAGAAGACCAAGTCGCTGCCTTACATATCTGATCAACATAAGCCTCGTTCTTGTAGGCCCATGTGGAAGCCACAGCCCTAGTAGAGTGAGCTGTGATTCGTTCAGGAGGCTGCCGTCCGGCAGTCTCATAAGCCAATCGGATAATGCTTTTCAGCCAGAAAGAAAGAGAGGTAGCAGTAGCTTTTTGACCTCTCCTCTTACCAGAGTAAACGACAAACAAAGAAGAGGTTTGTCTAAAATCTTTTGTTGCTTCTAAATAGAACTTTAAAGCACGAACTACATCTAAATTGTGTAACAAACGTTCCTTCTTTGAAACTGGATTCGGACACAGAGAAGGAACAACTATTTCCTGGTTAATATTCTTGTTGGAAACAACTTTTGGAAGAAAACCAGGCTTAGTACGCAAAACAACCTTATCTGAATGGAAAACCAGATAGGGTGGATTACACTGCAAAGCAGATAATTCAGAAACTCTTCTAGCAGAAGAAATAGCAACCAAAAACAGAACTTTCCAAGATAGTAACTTAATATCTATGGAATGTAAAGGTTCAAACGGAACCCCTTGAAGAACTGAAAGAACTAAATTTAGACTCCAAGGAGGAGTCATGGGTCTGTAAACAGGTTTGATTCTGACCAAAGCCTGAACAAAAGCTTGTACATCTGGCACAGCTGCCAGTCGTTTGTGTAACAAGACAGATAAAGCAGAAATCTGTCCCTTTAGAGAACTCGCTGACAACCCTTTATCCAAACCTTCTTGGAGAAAGGAGAGAATCTTTGGAATTTTAATCTTACTCCAGGAGAATCCCTTGGATTCACACCAACAGATATATTTTTTCCATATTTTATGGTAAATCTTTCTAGTCACAGGTTTTCTGGCTTGGACCAGAGTATCTATCACAGAATTTGAAAACCCACGCTTGGATAAAATCAAGCGTTCAATTTCCAAGCAGTCAGCTGCAGAGAAACTAGATTTGGATGTTCAAATGGACCTTGTACTAGAAGATCCTGTCTCAAAGATAGCTTCCATGGTGGAGCCGATGACATATTCACCAGGTCTGCATACCAAGTCCTGCGTGGCCACGCAGGAGCTATCAGAATCACCGAGGCCTTCTCCTGTTTGATCCTGGCTATGAGCCTGGGAAGGAGAGGAAACGGTGGAAACACATACGCTAGGTTGAACAGCCAAGGCGCCACTAATGCATCCACTAGAGTCGCCTTGGGATCCCTGGATCTGGACCCGTAACAAGGAATCTTGAAGTTCTGACGGGACGCCATCAGATCCATGTCTGGAATGCCCCATAATTGGGTTAACTGGGCAAAGACCTCCGGGTGGAGTTCCCACTCCCCCGGATGGAAAGTCTGACGACTCAAATAGTCCGCCTCCCAGTTGTCTACTCCTGGGATGTGAATTGCAGATAGATAGCAGGAGTGATCCTCCGCCCATTTGATGATCTTGGACACCTCGCTCATCGCCAAGGAACTCTTTGTTCCCCAATGATGATTGATGTACACAACAGTCGTTATGTTGTCCGACTGAAACCTTATGAACCTGGCTTCCGCTAGTTGAGGCCAAGCCAGGAGCGCATTGAATATTGCTCTTAGTTCCAAAATGTTTATCGGGAGAAGAGACTCTTCTCGAGACCATAGACCCTGAGCTTTCAGAGAGTCCCAGACCGCGCCCCAACCCAAGAGGCTGGCGTCGGTCGTGACAATGACCCACTCCGGTCTGCGGAAACTCATTCCCTGAGACAAGTGATCCTGGGTCAACCACCAGAGAAGTGAGTCCCTGGTTACCTGGTCTACTTGAATTTGGGGAGACAAGTCTATATAGTCCCCATTCCACTGATTGAGCATGCACAGCTGTAATGGTCTTAGATGAATTCGAGCAAAAGTAACCACGTCCATTGCTGCGACCATTAGTCCTATTACTTCCATGCACTGAGCTATGGAGGGTTGAGGAATAGAATGAAGAACTTGACAAGCGTTTAGAAGCTTTAACTTTCTGACTTCTGTCAGGAAGATCTTCATTTCCACAGAATCTATTATTGTTCCCAGAAAAGGAACCCTTGTGGACGGTGAAAGTGAACTCTTTTCTATGTTCACCTTCCAACCGTGAGATCTGAGAAAAGCCAACACAATGTCCGTGTGGGCCCTTGCTTTGGAAAGAGACGACGCTTGGATTAGGATGTCGTCTAGATAAGGTGCTACAGCGATGCCCCTCGGCCTTAGGACCGCTAGAAGGGACCCTAGCACCTTTGTGAAAATTCTGGGAGCGGTGGCTAAACCGAATGGAAGAGCCACGAACTGGTAATGTTTGTCCAGAAAAGCGAACCTCTGGAACTGATGATGAGTTTTGTGGATTGGGATATGCAGATATGCATCCTTTAGATCCACGGTAGTCAAATATTGACCCTGCTGGATAGTCGGCAAGATTGTCCGAATGGTTTCCATTTTGAAGGATGGAACTCTGAGGAACTTGTTTAATATCTTTAAATCCAGAATTGGCCTGAAAGTTCCCTCTTTTTTGGGAACCACAAACAGGTTTGAGTAAAAACCTAGACCTTGTTCCCCGGAGGGGACTGGGTTTATCACTCCCATCTTTGATAGGTCTCTTACACAATGTAAGAATGCCTGTTTCTTTATCTGGTCTGAAGATAAGCGAGACAGGTGGAATCTTCCCTTTGGAGGAAGTCCCTTGAAGTCTAGTAGGTATCCCTTGGAGACTATCTCATGTGCCCAGGGATCCGGAACATCTCTTGCCCAAGCCTGAGCGAAGAGATAGTCTGCCCCCTACCAGATCCGGTCCCGGATCGGGGGCTACCCCTTCATGCTGTCTTGGTAGCAGCAGCAGGTTTCTTGGTCTGTTTACCCTTATTTCAGCCTTGCATGGGCTTCCAAGCGGGTTTGGGCTGGGCCGCGTTACCTTCTTGTCTAGCGGCAGTGGAGTTATTAGCCGGTCCGTTCCTGAAATTGCGAAAGGAACGAAAATTAGACTTGTTCTGAGCCTTAAAAGGCCTATCCTGTGGGAGGGCATGGCCCTTACCCCCAGTGATGTCTGAAATAATTTCCTTCAATTCCGGCCCAAAAAGGGTCTTACCCTTGAAAGGAATATTAAGTAACTTAGTCTTGGACGACACATCTGCTGACCAGGATTTTAGCCAAAGCGCCCTCCGCGCTACTATAGCAAAACCTGAGTTTTTCGCCCCCAATTTCGTTATTTGAAAAGCGGCATCCAATATAAAGGAATTAGCTAACTTTAATGCGTGAATTCTGTCCATGACTTCTTCACAGGAAGTCTCTTTCTGGAGCGACCTTTCTAGTTCCTCGAACCAAAAGGACGCCGCTGAAGTGACAGTAATAACACACGTAGCTGGTTGAAGGATGAACCCTTGCTGAACAAAAATCTTTTTAAGCAATCCTTCCAATTTTTTATCCATAGGATCTTTGAAAGCGCAGCTGTCCTCTATAGGAATAGTTGTGCGCTTCGCTAGTGTTGAAACAGCTCCCTCAACCTTCGGGACCGTCTGCCATGCGTCCCTTCTAGGGTCTATTATGGGAAACATTTTCTTAAAAATAGGAGGTGGGGCAAAGGGTACACCTGGCTTCTCCCACTCCTTATCCACTATGCTCGCTACCCTCTTGGGTATAGGAAAAGCATCGTCGTGCACTGGGACCTCTAAAAATTTGTCCAATTTGCACAACTTCTCTGATACTACCATAGAATCACAGTCATCCAGAGTAGCTAATACCTCCTTAAGCAAAGCGCGGAGATGTTCTAGCTTAAACTTAAATGCTACTATATCAGGTTCTGCCTGTTGAGAAATTTTTCCTGAGTCTGAAATTTCACCCTCAGACAGCCCTTCCCTCACAGCCAATTCTGATTGATGTGAGGGTAAAATAGATAAGGCATCGTCAGCGTCTGATTGTTCATCCTTTTTATCTGTATTTAAAACTGAACAATCACGCTTTCTCTGAAATGCTGGCAGTTTGGATAAAAGATTTGCTATAGAATTATCCACTACTGCTGTCAATTGTTGCATAGAAATAAGCACTGGCGCGCTAGGTGTCGCCTGCGCGGGCAAAGCTGCTGTAGACACAGAAGGAGAGGATGTAGAACTATCCCCACTACCTTCATTAGATAAATCATCTTGGGCAACATTATGAAATGTAACAGAGCTGTCCTTATTTTGTTTGGACGCTATGGCACAATCATCACAAACACTCGAAGGGGGAACCACATTTGTCTCTACACACACAGAACATAGGTTATCTGATGGCCCAGACATGTTAAACAGATTTAGGCAGGCAAACAATGCAATAAAAACGATTTTAAACAAAAACGTTACTGTCTCTTTAAATAATAAAATGACACACTTTATTTCTGAATGTTCAAAAAAACTATGAAGGCAATATCCGATTTTTATGAAATTTGGACCCCAGTGTCTTAATGCTTATAAAGTATTGCACAGCAAATATGGAGACTCTAGCTCTTAAAACAAGCAAACCGGAGCAAATTGTTGGATTTAACCGTTTTTATACACCACAATCCCTGCTACAGCATTGCTGTAGCTTTTACCTTCCTTAGGGGTCAACCATCCACAGAAATAAGCCTTCTGGAGTCACTTTCTGAGCCACAGAACCCTCTCACATGAGACTGCATGCACTGCCTTGAAATTCAACTGCGCAGCTGAAGCGCCAAAATGAGGCCTCCTCCCTCAGTACACTAGAGTGAAGGGGCCTTCCTGACTAGATTTAGGTGTCTAAAACAAGCCAGATCAATAAAAAACGTCCCCAAGTGTATATGAGCTCATAAAACATTTCATATGCCATGATATTGCAATAAAAACCAATCGATTTGGCCCCTAACAGTGTCTACCAGCATAAAATTCAAAAAGGGGAAGCCTGTTATCTTTTTTGCTGAGGTGAAAGAAAAATGGCTTACCGTTTTCCCTGAGGGGAAAAATGACTGTCATCTAGCATTAGCCTGTGTTGTTAGAAGGAGACTAGTCATACCTGAAGCAGATGAGTCTGCAAGCTGTTACCCCCAACTGAAGTTCTCTAGTTTCAACAGTCCTGCGTGGTAACAGCAATGGATTTTAGTTACTTGTGCTAAAATCATAGCCCTCTTAAACAGAAATCTTCATCACTTTTCTGTTGTAGAGTAAATAGTACAAGCCAGCACTATTTTAAAATAACAAACTCTTGATAGAAGAAATAAAAAACTACAACTAACACCACAAACTCCTCGCCATCCCCGTGGAGATGCTACTTGTTCAGAGCGGCAAGGAGAATGACTGGGGGGCAGAGCCAGAGGGGGAGCTATATGGACAGCTCTTGCTGTGTGCTCTCCTTGCCTTTCCCTGTGGGGGAGAATATTTCCCACAAGTAATGGATGACGCCGTGGACCGGACACACCAATGTTGGAGAAATAGATAATAAAAGTAAATTAGAAAGTTGTTTATAATTGTATGCTCTTTCTAAATCATGAAAGAAAAAATTTGGGTTTCATGTCCCTTTAAGCCCATACGGCAGCAAGTTCTCTCAAGAACTTGCTCGCCGTCATTTATCAAGCAGCGGTCACCAGACCGCTGCTTCCTGAGCCTCTTCGCCACCTCTAATCTGGCGAAATTCAATCTCCTCGGTCTAGTCAGACCGAGGAGATTAACAGCTCCTGCCCGCTCGTGATTGGCTGTGCGCGGGCAGGGGGCGGGATTGCACGCGAGCGCAAAAAGTAGCCTCCTTTGAATGGTTTCTAGTGTCTTGTCAAATCACACAGACACAGTAAATAACTGTTTTGAGTGTCTTCTCCAGATCACACTATGGATAATCATTTTCACACTGTGAAAGGGAGTCATGGGTGAAATTTGGTTGTAGCCAATTATATAAAACATAATCTGACATTTTTCTTTTTTTATTATAAACTAGTCTAATTGAAGAAGAAAAAATTGGGGGAAGGAGTATCCCAGTAATCCTCTACGAGAAAAATGGGGAGTGTGTATTCTACAGAGTCAACAGAAAATTTTCCTGGGCTGTTTTTTTTATACCCTGTCTCGCCCTGTTGGTATAGTCTGCTCACCTGACAACTTTCTCATTTACTTCTATTATCAATTTCTCTTTGTTCTCTTGGTATCTTTGTTGAAAAGCAGGGATGTATGCTTAGGAGCTGGCCCGTTTTTTGGAGCACTATATGGCAGCAATTCTGGAAGAATGATATCCATTTGCAAGAGCACTAGAAGGCAGCACTATTTCTTGCCCTGTATTGCTCCAGATGCCTACCTAGGTATTTCTTCAACACAGAATATCATGGGTAAAAGTAATAAGTAAATTGGAAAAACAATCTTAGAATGGTATGCTCTGTCTGAACCTCAAAAGAAAATGTTTGGGTTTCATATCCCTTTAAGAAAACAAATATCAGCCTGACAATTAGAAGTGAATTGGGAAGTAGAGTCCTGAATCTTAAAACCAAAAAGAAAAATGGATAGGAAAAGAGAGGTAAACGCGTGACAATAATAAAAAGGACTTTATACTATATATCTTCTATAGCAACACTCTATTACCTCAACCAGTGAAACTAATCACTTCCTATGGACACAGGATAATGAGCAGACCATAAAGGTCTAATGGCCATTATTTACTGTCAAAATCCATAAACTCATATATAGAAAAAACATCACAGTGTTCTCCCCAGGGCCTATTTAGTGGGTGCACCAGGTGGCTGAGTTTACTGACAACCCTGCTAACAATATTAAAGGGACAGTAAAGTCAATATTTTACTTAAAGGGTATGAAACTCAAAAAAAATTCTTTCATTATTCAGAGAGAGCATGCAATTTTAAGCAACTTTCAATTTTACTCCTATTATCGTTTTTTCTTTGTTTCTTGAGATCTTTATTTTAAAAAGCAGAAATGTAAGCTTAGTAGCTGGCCCATTTTTGGTTCAGAACCCTAGGTAGCGCTTACTGATTGGTGTCTGCATTTAGCAACCAATTAGCAAGCGCTACCCAGGTGCTTAACCAAAAATTGGTCTGGCTCCTAAGCTTACATTCCTGCTTTTTCAAATAAAAATACCAAGAGAACAAAGAAAAATTGTTAACGGACCAGTCAACACAGTAGATTTGCATAATCAACAAATGCAAGATAACAAGACAATACAATAGCACTTAGTCTGAACTTCAAATGAGTAGTAGATATTTTTTCTGACAATTTTAAAAGTTATGTCTTTTTCCACTCCCCCGGTACCATGTGACAACCATCAGCCATTCACAAATGCATACACGTACCATGTGACAGCCATCAGCCAATCACAAAGCAAATTTGATAAAAAGTAAAATTGGAAAGTTTTGTAAAAATGTTAAGATCAATCTTAATAATGAATGTTTAATTTTGACTTTACTGTCCTTTTAAGATAAAATTATCCAATATTAAATATAGGCTCATCGTTCTGATATATATATAGCTACACTACAGAAAAATTAAAAAAAAATAAAAAAAAACATTATTTATGGCAAAATGGGTACTGGCAGACAGCTGCCAGTACCCAAAATGGCGCATAGTAAAGTAGAGGGGTAGGGTTAGAGAGCTGTTGGGGGGGGGATCCTACACAGCAGAATATGAGAAACTTATTTTAGTACTGGCAGACTTTCTGCCAGTACTTAAGATGGTGGGGACAATTGTGGGGTGGGGAGGGAAGAGAGCTGTTTGGGAGGGATCAGGGGGTGGGATGTGTCAGGTGGGAGGCTGATCTCTACACTAAAGCTAAAATTAACCCTGCAAGCTCCCTAATTAACCCCTGCACTGCTGGACATAATACATGTGTGGTGCGCAGCGGCATTTAACAGCCTTCTAATTACCAAAAAGTAACGCCAAAGACATATAAGTCTGCTATTTCTGAACAAAGGGGATCCCAGAGAAGCATTTCCAACCATTTGTGCCATAATTGCACAAGCTGTTTGTAAAAAATTTCACTGAGAAACCTAAAGTTTGTGAAAAAGTGAACGATTTTTTTTTTATTTGAATGCATTTGGCGGTGAAATGGTAGCATGAAATATACCAAAAGGGGCCTAGATCAATACTTTGGGTTTTCTTCTAATATATATATATATATATATATATATATATATATATATATATATATATATATATATATATATATATATATATATATATATAAAAATATACACATGTAAAGGGTTATTTAGGGATTCCTGACAGATATCAGTGTCCCAATGTAACTATTGCTAATTTTGAAAAAAAAGTGGTTTGGAAATAGCAAAGTGCTACTTGTATTTATGGCCCTATAACTTGCAAAAAAAGCAAAGAACATGTAAACGTTGGGTATTTCTAATCTCAGGACAAAATTTAGAAATTATTTAGCATGGGTGTTTTTGGTGGTTGTAGATGTGTAACAGATTTTGGGGGTCAAAGTTAGAAAAAGTGTTTGTTTTTTGCATTTTTTCCTCATATTTTATAAAAAAAAATGTAGTAAATTAGAAGATATGATGAAAATAATGGTATCTTTAGAAAGTTAATTTAATGGCGAGAAAAAAAACGGTATATAATATATGTGGGTACAGTAAATGAGTAAGAGGAAAATTACAGCTAAAGACAAACACCGCAGAAATGTAAAAATAGCCTTGGTCCCAAAATAAATTTTAAAAAAAGTGCTGTGGTTCTTAAAGGAACACTCAGGTTAAATTAAATTTTCATGATTCAGATACAGCATGTAATTTTAAACAACTTTCCATTTTACTTTCATTAAAAAAAAATGTACACAGTCTTTTATATTTACAATTTTTGAGTCACCAGATCCTACTGAGCATGTGCAAGAATTCACAGAATATACGTATATGCATTTGTGATTGGCTGATTGCTATCACATGGTACAAGGGGAGTGGAAATATACATAACTGAAACTTGTTATAAAAAATCTAATACTCATTTAAAGTTCAGACTAAGTGCTATTGCATTGTCTTTTTATCTTGCATTTGTTGATTATGCAAATCTAAATGTGTTGACTGGTCCTTTAAGGGGTTAAACAACTTTCCAATTTACTTCCATAATCAAATTAGCTTTGTTCTTTTATTATCCTTTGCTGGAGGAACAGCATTGCACTACTGGCAGCTAGATGAACACATCTAGTTAGCCAATCACAAGAGACAAATGTGTGCAGGCACCATTCAGCAGCAGCTCCCACTAGTGTAGGATATTTGCGTATTCTTTTTCAACAAGGGATACCAAGAGAATGAAGTGAATTTAAGAAGTGTCTTAAAATTACATGGTCTATCTGAATCATGCAAACTTAATTTTGACTTTTCTATCCCTTTAATTTGAAAATGGTATTTTGTAAAGTATTACACTGCCCCCACAAGGCTGCTTCATAATGCCACCCGGCTAGCAAACTTTTTTGTGGAGAACACTAATACAGGATGTGCTGCAGACACCTGTGGTAACCAAAACAATGCACTTTTAAAGAACATTAAATCAGTTTATAGAAGCTATAAAGTAATTTTCCCTTATATATGCCCAGTATATATATAGATAGATAGATAGATAGATAGATATATATATATATATATATATATATATATATTCTGTCTCCAAAATAAATCTTACAAAATCATTTAAACTGTCATTTTCATAGCAATATTTGTATTATTTTGCAATCCAGGGACATGCACCTTGAAAATCCTTAAGCGCTGTGTATCTTATCTCATTTGCAGCAGCTGGTATGCAACAGATATAAATTAACTACTATACTGATGTGCCACTCGGGATCTGCAGAGCACTGCTAGTCCTGAGCGGGAGACGCTGCTGATCCAATCAGCAGAGCTAGATGTGTAACAAACGCTGCTGATTGGATCAGCTGCAGCTTCCATTAGGAACCATAAGTAGTTCACCTTGTATTTAATCCCTTTGCAAGGGTTAGACACACAGTAGTGCAGAATCAATAGTCTTAACATGATATGATAGGCTCTAACAAATTAGAGCATGATCTTTTTTGATTATTATGTCCATTTAAGTCTAGAAGTGCTCCAGCCTGAATGTGGACAATGGAAAAAAACATTACATGAGCAGCAAGCAATATAATTATAGTATATTGCAACTTTTACTACACATATAAACATTTTATTGAGAATTCATCTTTGACTTTAAATGTCCCTTTAAAGGGACACTAAACACATTTTTTTTTCTTTCATGACTCAGACAGAGCAGGCAATTTTAAGCAACTTTCTAATTTACTCCTATTAACAATTTTTCTCTTCCTATCTTTATTTGAAAAAGAAGGCATCTAAGCTAAGGAGCCAACCAATTTTTGCTTCAGACCCTGGACAGCACTTGTTTATTGGTTGGGTACATTTAGCCACCAATCAGCAAGCGCAACCAAGGTTGTGAACCAAAATTGAGCCGGCTTCTTAACTTCATTCTCTTGGTATCTTTATTTGAAAAGCAAGAATGTAAGAAAATTTGATAATAGGAGTAAATTAGAAAGTTGCTTAAAATTGCATGCTCTATCTGAATCACGAAAGAAAAAATTTGGGTTCAGTGTCCCTTTAAGTTTCTTACAACAAATATTTATTACTATGTATCATGTGTGTTTAATATTCACCAACTCTTTATTTTATAAAGAAAGCACATTCCATGAATGACTGAATGCCACAACTGTTTGTCTAAAGATTATCTGCACACAGACAGCTAGCAAAGTGCTACGTAGACCAGAAGCAGAAAAACACACACTCCCTCGATCTCACTGCAGTATTTTTAATGCCTACCTTGTGCTCAAGCATAATGCAGGACAGAACCTGCAAACAGGCTTCCACTCCCAAAAGTTCAAGAGGAAGATGCAGGGGAAAATCTACAAGGGAGAATCGAGAGGCCTCGGGAAGGGCGAAGGTTAGTGGTGGCTGCAAGTCCAAAGGCAGGACTTCTACATCTACCCGCTTCTGGCCTGGAACTGGTGTGGGGGAGCGCAGTAAGCGGTAGATCCAAGCTTCTATCTCACGCAGATCATGTAACAGAACATTAGACTTCTCTTCCAGCTGCAGTGCCCCCGTAAAGATTCTCCATATGGTATCTCTGTGGAAATAATAGGAAAGATAGATATATATTAAAAAACAAACAAAAAAAACAAACACGTTTTATGCTTACAATAAAGCATTTGTCTTCACTCTAGAAGTGATACACTCAGGACCAGGTAGGTATACTATTTTGTGCTACTTGGGACAGGGACTCCTACCCTTCTTCTATATCCAAAAACAACAAAAGCTATATTTTAAATAGTACCAAACCTGGAATTGCATGTGAAGACTCACACACCAGGATATTTTTTTTATTGCGGTGACATTCCAGGGCAATGTAACCTCACCTGTGAGTGTTGTCTCCTTCAGACGTAGGTGAAGGTTTGGGACTAATTATATTACTGTTTGACTTTACAACCTAGTATTGATATCCCCTTATTAGCAAGAACAACTAACAAATAAATACATACAAAAAAACTTTAATGTGATGTTATATATAAAAATACATATAAGTAAACCTACCCGTCTTGACTAATTCAGTTCACATGTATACAAACTAGTAAATAAAAGAAATACATTTAAAAAAAAAAAAAAAAAAGGAGGTGTTGCCCTTAAATGTTACTACAGTTTACAGACCAGAGATAAATAGATTGTTACCTTGAGTACAAATCTGGTTCTCTCTGGAACTAGGGGGACAGTTAAAAAAAAAAAAAAAAAAAAAAAAAAAAAAAAAAAATCTTCATGTTTAGGACTGTGGAGGCGCCAAACACAATAACTTTCCTACTAAATAATGTAAAACAGCAAACACAGATCAATTTGCCAAAACTTATTTTATAGAGCACTACACATTGTCATGAACGAGTCTCTCGGTCACAGAAAATTAGGAAACTTATCTTAAAGGGATACTGAACCTAAATGTTCTCTTTCATGATTCAGACAGAGCATTCAATTTTAAAGGGATACTGAACCCAAATGTTTTAATTTCATGATTCAGATAGAGCAGCAATTTTAGGCAACTTTCTAATTTATTCCTATTATCAATTTTCCTTCATTCTCTTGCTATCTTTATTTGAAAAAGCTGGAATGTAAACAAAGGAGCCGGGCCATTTTTAGTTCAGCACCTAGTTAGCACTTGCTGATTGGTGGCTACATTTAGCCACCAATTAGCAAGCGCTACCCAGGTGCTGAACCAAAAAACAGAATTTATGTTTACCTGATAAATTACTTTCTCCAACGGTGTGTCCGGTCCACGGCGTCATCCTTACTTGTGGGATATTCTCTTCCCCAACAGGAAATGGCAAAGAGCCCAGCAAAGCTGGGCACATGATCCCTCCTAGGCTCCGCCTACCCCAGTCATTCGACCGACGTTAAGGAGGAATATTTGCATAGGAGAAACCATATGATACCGTGGTGACTGTAGTTAAAGAAAATAAATTATCAGACCTGATTAAAAAACCAGGGCGGGCCGTGGACCGGACACACCGTTGGAGAAAGTAATTTATCAGGTAAACATAAATTCTGTTTTCTCCAACATAGGTGTGTCCGGTCCACGGCGTCATCCTTACTTGTGGGAACCAATACCAAAGCTTTAGGACACGGATGAAGGGAGGGAGCAAATCAGGTCACCTAAATGGAAGGCACCACGGCTTGCAAAACCTTTCTCCCAAAAACAGCCTCAGAAGAAGCAAAAGTATCAAACTTGTAAAATTTGGTAAAAGTGTGCAGTGAAGACAAAGTCGCTGCCCTACATATCTGATCAACAGAAGCCTCGTTCTTGAAGGCCCATGTGGAAGCCACAGCCCTAGTGGAATGAGCTGTGATTCTTTCAGGAGGCTGCCGTCCGGCAGTCTCGTAAGCCAATCTGATGATGCTTTTAATCCAAAAAGAGAGAGAGGCAGAAGTTGCTTTTTGACCTCTCCTTTTACCAGAATAAACAACAAACAAGGAAGATGTTTGTCTAAAATCCTTTGTAGCATCTAAATAGAATTTTAGAGCGCGAACAACATCCAAATTGTGCAACAAACGTTCCTTCTTCGAAACTGGTTTCGGACACAAAGAAGGCACGACTATCTCCTGGTTAATGTTTTTGTTAGAAACAACTTTTGGAAGAAAACCAGGTTTAGTACGTAAAACCACCTTATCTGCATGGAACACCAGATAAGGAGGAGAACACTGCAGAGCAGATAATTCTGAAACTCTTCTGGCAGAAGAAATTGCAACCAAAAACAAAACTTTCCAAGATAATAACTTAATATCAACGGAATGTAAGGGTTCAAACGGAACCCCCTGAAGAACTGAAAGAACTAAGTTGAGACTCCAAGGGGGAGTCAAAGGTTTGTAAACAGGCTTAATTCTAACCAGAGCCTGAACAAAGGCTTGAACATCTGGCACAGCTGCCAGCTTTTTGTGGAGTAACACAGACAAGGCAGAAATCTGTCCCTTCAAGGAACTTGCAGATAATCCTTTCTCTAATCCTTCTTGAAGAAAGGATAGAATCTTAGGAATCTTTACCTTGTCCCAAGGGAATCCTTTAGATTCACACCAACAGATATATTTTTTCCATATTTTGTGGTAAATTTTTCTAGTTACAGGCTTTCTGGCCTGAACAAGAGTATCAATAACAGAATCTGAGAACCATCGTTTTGATAAGATCAAGCGTTCAATCTCCAAGCAGTCAGCTGGAGTGAGACCAGATTCGGATGTTCGAACGGACCTTGAACAAGAAGGTCTCGTCTCAAAGGTAGCTTCCATGGTGGAGCCGATGACATATTCACCAGCTCTGCATACCAAGTCCTGCGTGGCCACGCAGGAGCTATCAAGATCACCGACGCCCTCTCCTGACGGATCCTGGCTACCAGCCTGGGGATGAGAGGAAACGGCGGGAATACATAAGCTAGTTTGAAGGTCCAAGGTGCTACTAGTGCATCTACTAGAGTCGCCTTGGGATCCCTGGATCTGGACCCGTAGCAAGGAACCTTGAAGTTCTGACGAGAGGCCATCAGATCCATGTCTGGAATGCCCCACAGTTGAGTAATTTGGGCAAAGATTTCCGGATGGAGTTCCCACTCCCCCGGATGTAATGTCTGACGACTCAGAAAATCCGCTTCCCAATTTTCCACTCCTGGGATGTGGATTGCAGACAGGTGGCAGGAGTGAGTCTCCGCCCATTGAATGATTTTGGTCACTTCTTCCATCGCCAGGGAACTCCTTGTTCCCCCCTGATGGTTGATGTACGCAACAGTCGTCATGTTGTCTGATTGAAACCGTATGAACTTGGCCTTTGCTAGCTGAGGCCAAGCCTTGAGAGCATTGAATATCGCTCTTAGTTCCAGAATATTTATCGGTAGAAGAGATTCTTCCCGAGACCAAAGACCCTGAGCTTTCAGGGATCCCCAGACCGCGCCCCAGCCCATCAGACTGGCGTCGGTCGTGACAATGACCCACTCTGGTCTGCGGAAGGTCATCCCTTGTGACAGGTTGTCCAGGGACAGCCACCAACGGAGTGAGTCTCTGGTCCTCTGATTTACTTGTATCTTCGGAGACAAGTCTGTATAGTCCCCATTCCACTGACTGAGCATGCACAGTTGTAATGGTCTTAGATGAATGCGCGCAAAAGGAACTATGTCCATTGCCGCTACCATCAAACCTATTACTTCCATGCACTGCGCTATGGAAGGAAGAGGAACGGAATGAAGTGTCCGACAAGAGTTTAGAAGTTTTGTTTTTCTGGCCTCTGTCAGAAAAATCCTCATTTCTAAAGAGTCTATAATTGTTCCCAAGAAGGGAACCCTTGTTGACGGGGATAGAGAACTCTTTTCCACGTTCACTTTCCAGCCGTGAGATCTGAGAAAGGCCAGGACAATGTCCGTGTGAGCCTTTGCTTGAGGAAGGGACGACGCTTGATCCTTAAAAGTATTGCACACCAAATTTGGAAGCTTTAACCCTTAAAATAACGGAACCGGAGCCGTTTTAACACTTTAACCCCTTTACAGTCCCTGGTATCTGCTTTGCTGAGACCCAACCAAGCCCAAAGGGGAATACGATACCAAATGACGCCTTCATAAAGTCTTTTCTAAGTATCAGAGCTCCTCTCACATGCGACTGCATGCCATGCCTCTCAAAAACAAGTGCGTCACACCGGCGCGAAAATGAGGCTCTGCTTATGCTTTGGGAAAGCCCCAGAGAAATAAGGTGTCTAATACAGTGCCTGCCGATATTATAATATCAATAAAACCCAGATAAAATGATTCCTCAAAGCTAAATATGTTTTAAAACTGAATCGATTTAGCCCAGAAAAGTCTACAATCTTAATAAGCCCTTGTGAAGCCCTTATTTACCATCGTAATAAACATGGCTTACCGGATCCCATAGGGAAAAATGACAGCTTCCAGCATTACATCGTCTTGTTAGAATGTGTCATACCTCAAGCAGCAAGAGACTGCACACTGTTCCCCCAACTGAAGTTAATTGCTCTCAACAGTCCTGTGTGGAACAGCCATGGATTTTAGTTACGGTGCTAAAATCATTTTCCTCATACAAACAGAAATCTTCATCTCTTTTCTGTTTCTGAGTAAATAGTACATACCAGCACTATTTTAAAATAACAAACTCTTGATTGAATAATAAAAACTACAGTTAAACACTAAAAAACTCTAAGCCATCTCCGTGGAGATGTTGCCTGTACAACGGCAAAGAGAATGACTGGGGTAGGCGGAGCCTAGGAGGGATCATGTGACCAGCTTTGCTGGGCTCTTTGCCATTTCCTGTTGGGGAAGAGAATATCCCACAAGTAAGGATGACGCCGTGGCCCGGACACACCTATGTTGGAGAAATAACTGTTTTGAGTGTCTTCTCCAGATCACACTATGGATAATCATTTTCACACTGTGAAAGGGAGTCATGGGTGAAATTTGGTTGTAGCCAATTATATAAAACATAATCTGACATTTTTCTTTTTTTATTATAAACTAGTCTAATTGAAGAAGAAAAAATTGGGGGAAGGAGTATCCCAGTAATCCTCTACGAGAAAAATGGGGAGTGTGTATTCTACAGAGTCAACAGAAAATTTTCCTGGGCTGTTTTTTTTATACCCTGTCTCGCCCTGTTGGTATAGTCTGCTCACCTGACAACTTTCTCATTTACTTCTATTATCAATTTCTCTTTGTTCTCTTGGTATCTTTGTTGAAAAGCAGGGATGTATGCTTAGGAGCTGGCCCGTTTTTTGGAGCACTATATGGCAGCAATTCTGGAAGAATGATATCCATTTGCAAGAGCACTAGAAGGCAGCACTATTTCTTGCCCTGTATTGCTCCAGATGCCTACCTAGGTATTTCTTCAACACAGAATATCATGGGTAAAAGTAATAAGTAAATTGGAAAAACAATCTTAGAATGGTATGCTCTGTCTGAACCTCAAAAGAAAATGTTTGGGTTTCATATCCCTTTAAGAAAACAAATATCAGCCTGACAATTAGAAGTGAATTGGGAAGTAGAGTCCTGAATCTTAAAACCAAAAAGAAAAATGGATAGGAAAAGAGAGGTAAACGCGTGACAATAATAAAAAGGACTTTATACTATATATCTTCTATAGCAACACTCTATTACCTCAACCAGTGAAACTAATCACTTCCTATGGACACAGGATAATGAGCAGACCATAAAGGTCTAATGGCCATTATTTACTGTCAAAATCCATAAACTCATATATAGAAAAAACATCACAGTGTTCTCCCCAGGGCCTATTTAGTGGGTGCACCAGGTGGCTGAGTTTACTGACAACCCTGCTAACAATATTAAAGGGACAGTAAAGTCAATATTTTACTTAAAGGGTATGAAACTCAAAAAAAATTCTTTCATTATTCAGAGAGAGCATGCAATTTTAAGCAACTTTCAATTTTACTCCTATTATCGTTTTTTCTTTGTTTCTTGAGATCTTTATTTTAAAAAGCAGAAATGTAAGCTTAGTAGCTGGCCCATTTTTGGTTCAGAACCCTAGGTAGCGCTTACTGATTGGTGTCTGCATTTAGCAACCAATTAGCAAGCGCTACCCAGGTGCTTAACCAAAAATTGGTCTGGCTCCTAAGCTTACATTCCTGCTTTTTCAAATAAAAATACCAAGAGAACAAAGAAAAATTGTTAACGGACCAGTCAACACAGTAGATTTGCATAATCAACAAATGCAAGATAACAAGACAATACAATAGCACTTAGTCTGAACTTCAAATGAGTAGTAGATTTTTTTTCTGACAATTTTAAAAGTTATGTCTTTTTCCACTCCCCCGGTACCATGTGACAGCCATCAGCCATTCACAAATGCATACACGTACCATGTGACAGCCATCAGCCAATCACAAAGCAAATTTGATAAAAAGTAAAATTGGAAAGTTTTGTAAAAATGTTAAGATCAATCTTAATAATGAATGTTTAATTTTGACTTTACTGTCCTTTTAAGATAAAATTATCCAATATTAAATATAGGCTCATCGTTCTGATATATATATAGCTACACTACAGAAAAATTAAAAAAAAATAAAAAAAAACATTATTTATGGCAAAATGGGTACTGGCAGACAGCTGCCAGTACCCAAAATGGCGCATAGTAAAGTAGAGGGGTAGGGTTAGAGAGCTGTTGGGGGGGGATCCTACACAGCAGAATATGAGAAACTTATTTTAGTACTGGCAGACTTTCTGCCAGTACTTAAGATGGTGGGGACAATTGTGGGGTGGGGAGGGAAGAGAGCTGTTTGGGAGGGATCAGGGGGTGGGATGTGTCAGGTGGGAGGCTGATCTCTACACTAAAGCTAAAATTAACCCTGCAAGCTCCCTAATTAACCCCTGCACTGCTGGACATAATACATGTGTGGTGCGCAGCGGCATTTAACAGCCTTCTAATTACCAAAAAGTAACGCCAAAGACATATAAGTCTGCTATTTCTGAACAAAGGGGATCCCAGAGAAGCATTTCCAACCATTTGTGCCATAATTGCACAAGCTGTTTGTAAAAAATTTCACTGAGAAACCTAAAGTTTGTGAAAAAGTGAACGATTTTTTTTTATTTGAATGCATTTGGCGGTGAAATGGTAGCATGAAATATACCAAAAGGGGCCTAGATCAATACTTTGGGTTTTCTTCTAAAATATATATATATATATATATATATATATATATATATATATATATATATATATATATATATATATATATAAAAATATACACATGTAAAGGGTTATTTAGGGATTCCTGACAGATAG
Organism: Bombina bombina; assembly: GCF_027579735.1. Classification (NCBI taxonomy): domain Eukaryota; kingdom Metazoa; phylum Chordata; class Amphibia; order Anura; family Bombinatoridae; genus Bombina; species Bombina bombina. The sequence continues at coordinate 136,317,886 of NC_069505.1, read as the reverse complement.
TGTCCCAATGTAACTATTGCTAATTTTGAAAAAAAAGTGGTTTGGAAATAGCAAAGTGCTACTTGTATTTATGGCCCTATAACTTGCAAAAAAAGCAAAGAACATGTAAACGTTGGGTATTTCTAATCTCAGGACAAAATTTAGAAATTATTTAGCATGGGTGTTTTTGGTGGTTGTAGATGTGTAACAGATTTTGGGGGTCAAAGTTAGAAAAAGTGTTTGTTTTTTGCATTTTTTCCTCATATTTTATAAAAAAAAATGTAGTAAATTAGAAGATATGATGAAAATAATGGTATCTTTAGAAAGTTAATTTAATGGCGAGAAAAAAAACGGTATATAATATATGTGGGTACAGTAAATGAGTAAGAGGAAAATTACAGCTAAAGACAAACACCGCAGAAATGTAAAAATAGCCTTGGTCCCAAAATAAATTTTAAAAAAAGTGCTGTGGTTCTTAAAGGAACACTCAGGTTAAATTAAATTTTCATGATTCAGATACAGCATGTAATTTTAAACAACTTTCCATTTTACTTTCATTAAAAAAAAATGTACACAGTCTTTTATATTTACAATTTTTGAGTCACCAGATCCTACTGAGCATGTGCAAGAATTCACAGAATATACGTATATGCATTTGTGATTGGCTGATTGCTATCACATGGTACAAGGGGAGTGGAAATATACATAACTGAAACTTGTTATAAAAAATCTAATACTCATTTAAAGTTCAGACTAAGTGCTATTGCATTGTCTTTTTATCTTGCATTTGTTGATTATGCAAATCTAAATGTGTTGACTGGTCCTTTAAGGGGTTAAACAACTTTCCAATTTACTTCCATAATCAAATTAGCTTTGTTCTTTTATTATCCTTTGCTGGAGGAACAGCATTGCACTACTGGCAGCTAGATGAACACATCTAGTTAGCCAATCACAAGAGACAAATGTGTGCAGGCACCATTCAGCAGCAGCTCCCACTAGTGTAGGATATTTGCGTATTCTTTTTCAACAAGGGATACCAAGAGAATGAAGTGAATTTAAGAAGTGTCTTAAAATTACATGGTCTATCTGAATCATGCAAACTTAATTTTGACTTTTCTATCCCTTTAATTTGAAAATGGTATTTTGTAAAGTATTACACTGCCCCCACAAGGCTGCTTCATAATGCCACCCGGCTAGCAAACTTTTTTGTGGAGAACACTAATACAGGATGTGCTGCAGACACCTGTGGTAACCAAAACAATGCACTTTTAAAGAACATTAAATCAGTTTATAGAAGCTATAAAGTAATTTTCCCTTATATATGCCCAGTATATATATAGATAGATAGATAGATAGATAGATAGATATATATATATATATATATATATATATATTCTGTCTCCAAAATAAATCTTACAAAATCATTTAAACTGTCATTTTCATAGCAATATTTGTATTATTTTGCAATCCAGGGACATGCACCTTGAAAATCCTTAAGTGCTGTGTATCTTATCTCATTTGCAGCAGCTGGTATGCAACAGATATAAATTAACTACTATACTGATGTGCCACTCGGGATCTGCAGAGCACTGCTAGTCCTGAGCGGGAGACGCTGCTGATCCAATCAGCAGAGCTAGATGTGTAACAAACGCTGCTGATTGGATCAGCTGCAGCTTCCATTAGGAACCATAAGTAGTTCACCTTGTATTTAATCCCTTTGCAAGGGTTAGACACACAGTAGTGCAGAATCAATAGTCTTAACATGATATGATAGGCTCTAACAAATTAGAGCATGATCTTTTTTGATTATTATGTCCATTTAAGTCTAGAAGTGCTCCAGCCTGAATGTGGACAATGGAAAAAAACATTACATGAGCAGCAAGCAATATAATTATAGTATATTGCAACTTTTACTACACATATAAACATTTTATTGAGAATTCATCTTTGACTTTAAATGTCCCTTTAAAGGGACACTAAACACATTTTTTTTTCTTTCATGACTCAGACAGAGCAGGCAATTTTAAGCAACTTTCTAATTTACTCCTATTAACAATTTTTCTCTTCCTATCTTTATTTGAAAAAGAAGGCATCTAAGCTAAGGAGCCAACCAATTTTTGCTTCAGACCCTGGACAGCACTTGTTTATTGGTTGGGTACATTTAGCCACCAATCAGCAAGCGCAACCAAGGTTGTGAACCAAAATTGAGCCGGCTTCTTAACTTAATTCTCTTGCTATCTTTATTTGAAAAGCAAGAATGTAAGAAAATTTAATAATAGGAGTAAATTAGAAAGTTGCTTAAAATTGCATGCTCTATCTGAATCATGAAAGAAAAAAATTGGGTTCAGTGTCCCTTTAAGTTTCTTACAACAAATATTTATTACTATGTATCATGTGTGTTTAATATTCACCAACTCTTTATTTTATAAAGAAAGCACATTCCATGAATGACTGAATGCCACAACTGTTTGTCTAAAGATTATCTGCACACAGACAGCTAGCAAAGTGCTACGTAGACCAGAAGCAGAAAAACACACACTCCCTCGATCTCACTGCAGTATTTTTAATGCCTACCTTGTGCTCAAGCATAATGCAGGACAGAACCTGCAAACAGGCTTCCACTCCCAAAAGTTCAAGAGGAAGATGCAGGGGAAAATCTACAAGGGAGAATCGAGAGGCCTCGGGAAGGGCGAAGGTTAGTGGTGGCTGCAAGTCCAAAGGCAGGACTTCTACATCTACCCGCTTCTGGCCTGGAACTGGTGTGGGGGAGCGCAGTAAGCGGTAGATCCAAGCTTCTATCTCACGCAGATCATGTAACAGAACATTAGACTTCTCTTCCAGCTGCAGTGCCCCCGTAAAGATTCTCCATATGGTATCTCTGTGGAAATAATAGGAAAGATAGATATATATTAAAAAACAAACAAAAAAAACAAACACGTTTTATGCTTACAATAAAGCATTTGTCTTCACTCTAGAAGTGATACACTCAGGACCAGGTAGGTATACTATTTTGTGCTACTTGGGACAGGGACTCCTACCCTTCTTCTATATCCAAAAACAACAAAAGCTATATTTTAAATAGTACCAAACCTGGAATTGCATGTGAAGACTCACACACCAGGATATTTTTTTTATTGCGGTGACATTCCAGGGCAATGTAACCTCACCTGTGAGTGTTGTCTCCTTCAGACGTAGGTGAAGGTTTGGGACTAATTATATTACTGTTTGACTTTACAACCTAGTATTGATATCCCCTTATTAGCAAGAACAACTAACAAATAAATACATACAAAAAACTTTAATGTGATGTTATATATAAAAATACATATAAGTAAACCTACCCGTCTTGACTAATTCAGTTCACATGTATACAAACTAGTAAATAAAAGAAATACATTTAAAAAAAAAAAAAAAAAGGAGGTGTTGCCCTTAAATGTTACTACAGTTTACAGACCAGAGATAAATAGATTGTTACCTTGAGTACAAATCTGGTTCTCTCTGGAACTAGGGGGACAGTTAAAAAAAAAAAAAAAAAAAAAAAAAAAAAAAAAAATCTTCATGTTTAGGACTGTGGAGGCGCCAAACACAATAACTTTCCTACTAAATAATGTAAAACAGCAAACACAGATCAATTTGCCAAAACTTATTTTATAGAGCACTACACATTGTCATGAACGAGTCTCTCGGTCACAGAAAATTAGGAAACTTATCTTAAAGGGATACTGAACCTAAATGTTCTCTTTCATGATTCAGACAGAGCATTCAATTTTAAAGGGATACTGAACCCAAATGTTTTAATTTCATGATTCAGATAGAGCAGCAATTTTAGGCAACTTTCTAATTTATTCCTATTATCAATTTTCCTTCATTCTCTTGCTATCTTTATTTGAAAAAGCTGGAATGTAAACAAAGGAGCCGGGCCATTTTTAGTTCAGCACCTAGATAGCACTTGCTGATTGGTGGCTACATTTAGCCACCAATTAGCAAGCGCTACCCAGGTGCTGAACCAAAAAACAGAATTTATGTTTACCTGATAAATTACTTTCTCCAACGGTGTGTCCGGTCCACGGCGTCATCCTTACTTGTGGGATATTCTCTTCCCCAACAGGAAATGGCAAAGAGCCCAGCAAAGCTGGTCACATGATCCCTCCTAGGCTCCGCCTACCCCAGTCATTCGACCGACGTTAAGGAGGAATATTTGCATAGGAGAAACCATATGATACCGTGGTGACTGTAGTTAAAGAAAATAAATTATCAGACCTGATTAAAAAACCAGGGCGGGCCGTGGACCGGACACACCGTTGGAGAAAGTAATTTATCAGGTAAACATAAATTCTGTTTTCTCCAACATAGGTGTGTCCGGTCCACGGCGTCATCCTTACTTGTGGGAACCAATACCAAAGCTTTAGGACACGGATGAAGGGAGGGAGCAAATCAGGTCACCTAAATGGAAGGCACCACGGCTTGCAAAACCTTTCTCCCAAAAACAGCCTCAGAAGAAGCAAAAGTATCAAACTTGTAAAATTTGGTAAAAGTGTGCAGTGAAGACAAAGTCGCTGCCCTACATATCTGATCAACAGAAGCCTCGTTCTTGAAGGCCCATGTGGAAGCCACAGCCCTAGTGGAATGAGCTGTGATTCTTTCAGGAGGCTGCCGTCCGGCAGTCTCGTAAGCCAATCTGATGATGCTTTTAATCCAAAAAGAGAGAGAGGCAGAAGTTGCTTTTTGACCTCTCCTTTTACCAGAATAAACAACAAACAAGGAAGATGTTTGTCTAAAATCCTTTGTAGCATCTAAATAGAATTTTAGAGCGCGAACAACATCCAAATTGTGCAACAAACGTTCCTTCTTCGAAACTGGTTTCGGACACAAAGAAGGCACGACTATCTCCTGGTTAATGTTTTTGTTAGAAACAACTTTTGGAAGAAAACCAGGTTTAGTACGTAAAACCACCTTATCTGCATGGAACACCAGAAAAGGAGGAGAACACTGCAGAGCAGATAATTCTGAAACTCTTCTGGCAGAAGAAATTGCAACCAAAAACAAAACTTTCCAAGATAATAACTTAATATCAACGGAATGTAAGGGTTCAAACGGAACCCCCTGAAGAACTGAAAGAACTAAGTTGAGACTCCAAGGGGGAGTCAAAGGTTTGTAAACAGGCTTAATTCTAACCAGAGCCTGAACAAAGGCTTGAACATCTGGCACAGCTGCCAGCTTTTTGTGGAGTAACACAGACAAGGCAGAAATCTGTCCCTTCAAGGAACTTGCAGATAATCCTTTCTCTAATCCTTCTTGAAGAAAGGATAGAATCTTAGGAATCTTTACCTTGTCCCAAGGGAATCCTTTAGATTCACACCAACAGATATATTTTTTCCATATTTTGTGGTAAATTTTTCTAGTTACAGGCTTTCTGGCCTGAACAAGAGTATCAATAACAGAATCTGAGAACCATCGTTTTGATAAGATCAAGCGTTCAATCTCCAAGCAGTCAGCTGGAGTGAGACCAGATTCGGATGTTCGAACGGACCTTGAACAAGAAGGTCTCGTCTCAAAGGTAGCTTCCATGGTGGAGCCGATGACATATTCACCAGCTCTGCATACCAAGTCCTGCGTGGCCACGCAGGAGCTATCAAGATCACCGACGCCCTCTCCTGACGGATCCTGGCTACCAGCCTGGGGATGAGAGGAAACGGCGGGAATACATAAGCTAGTTTGAAGGTCCAAGGTGCTACTAGTGCATCTACTAGAGTCGCCTTGGGATCCCTGGATCTGGACCCGTAGCAAGGAACCTTGAAGTTCTGACGAGAGGCCATCAGATCCATGTCTGGAATGCCCCACAGTTGAGTAATTTGGGCAAAGATTTCCGGATGGAGTTCCCACTCCCCCGGATGTAATGTCTGACGACTCAGAAAATCCGCTTCCCAATTTTCCACTCCTGGGATGTGGATTGCAGACAGGTGGCAGGAGTGAGTCTCCGCCCATTGAATGATTTTGGTCACTTCTTCCATCGCCAGGGAACTCCTTGTTCCCCCCTGATGGTTGATGTACGCAACAGTCGTCATGTTGTCTGATTGAAACCGTATGAACTTGGCCTTTGCTAGCTGAGGCCAAGCCTTGAGAGCATTGAATATCGCTCTTAGTTCCAGAATATTTATCGATAGAAGAGATTCTTCCCGAGACCAAAGACCCTGAGCTTTCAGGGATCCCCAGACCGCGCCCCAGCCCATCAGACTGGCGTCGGTCGTGACAATGACCCACTCTGGTCTGCGGAAGGTCATCCCTTGTGACAGGTTGTCCAGGGACAGCCACCAACGGAGTGAGTCTCTGGTCCTCTGATTTACTTGTATCTTCGGAGACAAGTCTGTATAGTCCCCATTCCACTGACTGAGCATGCACAGTTGTAATGGTCTTAGATGAATGCGCGCAAAAGGAACTATGTCCATTGCCGCTACCATCAAACCTATTACTTCCATGCACTGCGCTATGGAAGGAAGAGGAACGGAATGAAGTGTCCGACAAGAGTTTAGAAGTTTTGTTTTTCTGGCCTCTGTCAGAAAAATCCTCATTTCTAAGGAGTCTATTATTGTTCCCAAGAAGGGAACCCTTGTCGACTGAGATAGAGAACTCTTTTCCACGTTCACTTTCCATCCGTGAGATCTGAGAAAGGCCAGGACTATGTCCGTGTGAGCCTTTGCTTGAGGAAGGGACGACGCTTGAATCAGAATGTCGTCCAAGTAAGGTACTACTGCAATGCCCCTTGGTCTTAGCACCGCTAGAAGGGACCCTAGTACCTTTGTGAAAATCCTTGGAGCAGTGGCTAATCCAAAAGGAAGCGCCACGAACTGGTAATGCTTGTCCAGGAATGCGAACCTTAGGAACCGATGATGTTCCTTGTGGATAGGAATATGTAGATACGCATCCTTTAAATCCACCGTGGTCATGAATTGACCTTCCTGGATGGAAGGAAGAATTGTTCGAATGGTTTCCATTTTGAACGATGGAACCTTGAGAAACTTGTTTAAGATCTTGAGATCTAAGATTGGTCTGAACGTTCCCTCTTTTTTGGGAACTATGAACAGATTGGAGTAGAACGCCATCCCTTGTTCTCCTAATGGAACAGGATGAATCACTCCCATTTTTAACAGGTCTTCTACACAATGTAAGAATGCCTGTCTTTTTATGTGGTCTGAAGACAATTGAGACCTGTGGAACCTCCCCCTTGGGGGAAGCCCCTTGAATTCCAGAAGATAACCTTGGGAGACTATTTCTAGTGCCCAAGGATCCAGAACATCTCTTGCCCAAGCCTGAGCGAAGAGAGAGAGTCTGCCCCCCACCAGATCCGGTCCCGGATCGGGGGCCAACATTTCATGCTGTCTTGGTAGCAGTGGCAGGTTTCTTGGCCTGCTTTCCCTTGTTCCAGCCTTGCATTGGTCTCCAGGCTGGCTTGGCTTGAGAAGTATTACCCTCTTGCTTAGAGGACGTAGCACTTGGGGCTGGTCCGTTTCTACGAAAGGGACGAAAATTAGGTTTATTTTTGGCCTTGAAAGACCTATCCTGAGGAAGGGCGTGGCCCTTACCCCCAGTGATATCAGAGATAATCTCTTTCAAGTCAGGGCCAAACAGCGTTTTCCCCTTGAAAGGAATGTTAAGGAGTTTGTTCTTGGAAGACGCATCAGCTGACCAAGATTTCAACCAAAGCGCTCTGCGCGCCACAATAGCAAACCCAGAATTCTTTGCCGCTAACCTAGCCAATTGCAAAGTGGCGTCTAGGGTGAAAGAATTAGCCAATTTGAGAGCACGGATTCTGTCCATAATCTCCTCATAAGGAGGAGAATCACTATCGATCGCCTTTACTAGCTCATCGAACCAGAAACACGCGGCTGTAGTGACAGGGACAATGCATGAAATTGGTTGTAGAAGGTAACCCTGCTGAACAAACATCTTTTTAAGCAAACCTTCTAATTTTTTATCCATAGGATCTTTGAAAGCACAACTATCTTCTATGGGTATAGTGGTGCGTTTGTTTAAAGTAGAAACCGCTCCCTCGACCTTGGGGACTGTCTGCCATAAGTCCTTTCTGGGGTCGACCATAGGAAACAATTTTTTAAATATGGGGGGAGGGACGAAAGGTATACCGGGCCTTTCCCATTCTTTATTTACAATGTCCGCCACCAGCTTGGGTATAGGAAAAGCTTCTGGGAGCCCCGGGACCTCTAGGAACTTGTCCATTTTACATAGTTTCTCTGGGATGATCAAATTCTCACAATCATCCAGAGTGGATAATACCTCCTTAAGCAGAGCGCGGAGATGTTCCAACTTAAATTTAAATGTAATCACATCGGGTTCAGCTTGTTGAGAAATTTTCCCTGAATCTGAAATTTCTCCCTCAGACAAAACCTCCCTGGCCCCCTCAGACTGGTGTAGGGGCATTTCAGAACCATTATCAGCGTCCTCATGCTCTTCAGTATCTAAAACAGAGCAGTCGCGCTTACGCTGATAAGTGGGCATTTTGGCTAAAATGTTTTTGATAGAATTATCCATTACAGCCGTTAATTGTTGCATAGTAAGGAGTATTGGCGCGCTAGATGTACTAGGGGCCTCCTGAGTGGGCAAGACTCGTGTAGACGAAGGAGGGAATGATGCAGTACCATGCTTACTCCCCTCACTTGAGGAATCATCTTGGGCATCATTTTCAGTGTCACATAAATCACATTTATTTAAATGAGAAGGAACCCTGGCTTCCCCACATTCAGAACACAGTCTATCTGGTAGTTCAGACATGTTAAACAGGCATAAACTTGATAACAAAGTACAAAAAACGTTTTAAAATAAAACCGTTACTGTCACTTTAAATTTTAAACTGAACACACTTTATTACTGCAATTGCGAAAAAGTATGAAGGAATTGTTCAAAATTCACCAAAATTTCACCACAGTGTCTTAAAGCCTTAAAAGTATTGCACACCAAATTTGGAAGCTTTAACCCTTAAAATAACGGAACCGGAGCCGTTTTTAACTTTAACCCCTTTACAGTCCCTGGTATCTGCTTTGCTGAGACCCAACCAAGCCCAAAGGGGAATACGATACCAAATGACGCCTTCAGAAAGTCTTTTCTATGTATCAGAGCTCCTCACACATGCGACTGCATGTCATGCCTCTCAAAAACAAGTGCGCAATACCGGCGCGAAAATGAGGCTCTGCCTATGATTAGGGAAAGCCCCTAAAGAATAAGGTGTCTAAAACAGTGCCTGCCGATATTATTTTACCAAAATACCCAGATTAAATGATTCCTCAAGGCTAAATATGTGTAATATATGAATCGATTTAGCCCAGAAAATGTCTACAGTCTTAATAAGCCCTTGTGAAGCCCTTATTTACTGTCTGAATAAAAATGGCTTACCGGATCCCATAGGGAAAATGACAGCTTCCAGCATTACATCGTCTTGTTAGAATGTGTCATACCTCAAGCAGCAAAAAAACTGCTCACTGTTCCCCCAACTGAAGTTAATTCCTCTCAACAGTCCTGTGTGGAACAGCCATGGATTTTAGTAACGGTTGCTAAAATCATTTTCCTCTTACAAACAGAAATCTTCATCTCTTTTCTGTTTCAGAGTAAATAGTACATACCAGCACTATTTTAAAATAACAAACTCTTGATTGAATAATAAAAACTACAGTTAAACACTAAAAAACTCTAAGCCATCTCCGTGGAGATGTTGCCTGTACAACGGCAAAGAGAATGACTGGGGTAGGCGGAGCCTAGGAGGGATCATGTGACCAGCTTTGCTGGGCTCTTTGCCATTTCCTGTTGGGGAAGAGAATATCCCACAAGTAAGGATGACGCCGTGGACCGGACACACCTATGTTGGAGAAATGGACTTGCTCATTTGCTTACATTCCAGCTTTTTCAAATAAAGACAGCAAGAGAATGAAGGAAAATTGATAATAGGAGTAAATCAGAAAGTTGCTTAAAATTGTTGCTCTATCTAAATAATGAAAGAAAAAATTTGGGTTCAGTATCTCTTTAATGAGATACACAGTTCACAAGGTAAAACATTTCTTTTAGACCATTTCATGAGGAGCCTCGTAGTACTGACAAGGTTTCTTATGGAATCTCACCAGACCAGAGAACTTTAGAGTATCAGGCCCATAGAATTTGGCCCCCCAAAAAAATAATAATCTGAATGTCCACAGGGAAAACCAGGAGATCATTATGTAAAACTGTTCCAAAGAGGATTAAAGTGATAGAAAAGTTGAGCATTGTAAAACTAATATTTGAAATGCGCCAAACAAAAAAGTCATACATTAATCAAACATCCTTTTCTTATTGTACCTCTGTCCGCTCTTCACTAGACTGCTTTATGTTTTCCTTTTTATGTTGTTTCTATGCGCCAGCGAATCAGATTTATTTTTGTAAGTGCCATACAGCACACAATCTGATTGGCTGCCGCATGAAAACAACAAAAGGAAAAAAAATAAAATAAAATGATGACCTGTAGCCAAAACCATAAGTAAAATAGTCTTGAAAATCTAAATATGCATTAATGTAAAACCTGCAGAACCAGAGATCACTATTCCAAGAAGGAACGGGAAGCCTGCAGGTAAGACATTTTTTTCAGGACCTGGAATATGCTAATCCAAATGAAGGGCAATTTTTCACACAGTCAAAATTTGTAAAGTACATTAATCTTAAACTTTGAAACCCAACAGATAAATCCATACCCACAATATCATGAAACAGATAGAGAAGCCCAAGACTAAAGATTCTTTCCTTACTAGCAAAAAATGCCCAAATCCAAAATAAGCCTTGGACATTACCAGTTTACTGGTCTACAACTGTGAAAATGACCTTGTTCTTCAAACCTCTTATGCTTTAAAATCAAGGAATAATTAACCAATAAAATATTGATGAAGTACAAGCAATGTAATGTCTTCCAAGTAGAAGACATTGTGTACTGTGGATGCAACCATGTATTTGCAACAGGTTTTTTTTGTCAAGGCCAAAAACCAGAGACTTTGGCCTATAGTTAGAGCGGATCAGGTCCAACAGACATCGCTGAATACGGCGAGCAATACGCTCGCCGTATTCAGCATTGCACCAGCAGCTCACAAGAGCTGCTGGTGCAACGCCGCCCCCTGCAGACTTGCGGCCAATAGGCCGCCAGCAGGGGGTGTCAATCAACCCGATCGTACTCGATCGGGTCGTATTGTGGCGATGTCTGTCCGCCTGCTTAGAGCAGGCGGACAGGTTATGGAGCAGCGGTCTTTGTGACCGCTGCTTCATAACTGCTGTTTCTGGCGAGTCTAATGACTCGCCAGAAACACGGGGCATCAAGCTCCTTACGGAGCTTGATACATATGCCCCTTTGTTTTGATTCCCCAGTCAAGAAAGCCAAGCAAACAAAAGGAAGCACATATGGCAGTTTGAAATTCCAACAGGCCATGTGGTAAATGATTAAGTATCACATACATCAGGAGCAATAACAGGCTATTTTGGCGACTATTGAAAATCCCAAAATTGCTTAGTTTTGTGCTAGAAGCAGGGGATCCTAAGTCATTTTAGATATTCTCTTAGATGTCTATGCACTGCCACCAACTCAGCCTGTCTAAAACTGAGCTGCTTCTTACTCCCTCCTCTCGTAGACACCCCACTCCTGACACTTCTATTACCATAGGAGACTCTATTCTCAACACCTCATCCAATGTCCACTGTTTTGGTGTCACACGCAACTCTGAACTTACATTCATACCACATATACATGCTCATACCAAATCCAGCCATGCACACCTAAATGGCCATCCATCTGAAGAAACAAGGACATTTCTTCTTCTCAAATATATAGAGAAAAACCCTAGACTGTTGGTAGCTTGAAAGAAATAAAAGTATCAAAAACCACACAAGATTTAAACAATAAAGCTCTACGACCCTAAACAGAGAAAGATCTAAGTGAAGGATTTCAAAAAGAAGTGCTAACTTGTCAAACAATATGCTCAAAAGCAGAAGGCTGAAATTACCCATTTTACCCTGTGTATATAAATATATATTATATACAAAAAATTCCATGCAAAGAACAAAGTCTGAGTAGACCTGTAACAAATGGATAATGAGCGGTAAATAACAGAATTTATGCTTACCTGATAAATTACTTTCTCCAACGGTGTGTCCGGTCCACGGTGTCATCCTTACTTGTGGGAATATCTCTTCCCCAACAGGAAATGGCAAAGAGTCCCAGCAAAGCTGGCCATATAGTCCCTCCTAGGCTCCGCCCACCCCAGTCATTCCACCGACGGACAGGAGGAAAAAATAGGAGAAACCATAGGGTGTCGTGGTGACTGTAGTTAGAGAAAATAATTCATCGGACCTGATTAAAAAAACCAGGGCGGGCCGTGGACCGGACACACCGTTGGAGAAAGTAATTTATCAGGTAAGCATAAATTCTGTTTTCTCCAACATTGGTGTGTCCGGTCCACGGCGTCATCCTTACTTGTGGGAACCAATACCAAAGCTTTAGGACACGGATGAAGGGAGGGAGCAAATCAGGTTACCTAAACGGAAGGCACCACGGCTTGCAAAACCTTTCTCCCAAAAATAGCCTCCGAAGAAGCAAAAGTATCAAATTTGTAAAATTTGGCAAAAGTGTGCAGTGAAGACCAAGTCGCTGCCTTACATATCTGATCAACAGAAGCCTCGTTCTTGAAGGCCCATGTGGAAGCTACAGCCCTAGTGGAGTGAGCTGTGATTCTTTCAGGAGGCTGCCGTCCGGCAGTCTCATAAGCCAATCGGATGATGCTTTTACGCCAAAAAGAAAGAGAGGTAGAAGTTGCTTTTTGACCTCTCCTTTTACCAGAATAGACGACAAACAGAGAAGAAGTTTGTCTGAACTCTTTTGTAGCTTCTAAGTAGAATTTCAGAGCACGGACTACATCTAAATTGTGTAGCAAACGTTCCTTCTTTGAAACTGTATTCGGACACAAAGAAGGTACAACTATCTCCTGATTAATATTTTTGTTGGAAACAACCTTTGGTAGAAAACCAGGCTTAGTACGCAAAACAACCTTATCTGAATGGAACACCAGATAGGGTGGAGTACATTGTAGAGCAGATAACTCAGAAACTCTTCTAGCAGAAGAAATAGCAACCAAAACCAAAACTTTCCAAGATAACAACTTAATATCTACGGAATGTAAAGGTTCAAACGGAACCCCTTGAAGAACTGAAAGAACTAGATTTAAACTCCAGGGAGGAGTCAAAGGTCTGTAAACAGGCTTGATCCGAACCAAAGCCTTAACAAATGCTTGAACATCTGGCACAACTGCCAGTCGTTTGTGTAGTAGGACAGATAAAGCAGAAATCTGTCCCTTTAGAGAACTTGCAGATAATCCTTTATCCAAACCTTCTTGCAGAAAGGAAATAATCCTAGGAATCTTTATCTTATTCCATGGGAATCCCTTGGATTCACACCAGCAGATATATCTTTTCCATATTTTATGGTAAATCTTTCTAGTTACCGGTTTTCTGGCTTGAACCAGAGTATCTATTACGGAATCTGAAAACCCACGCTTTGATAGAATCAAGCGTTCAATCTCCAAGCCGTCAGCTGGAGGGAGACCAGATTTGGATGTTCGAATGGACCCTGAACAAGAAGGTCCTGTCTCAAAGGTAGCTTCCATGGTGGAACCGATGACATATTCACCAGGTCTGCATACCAAGTCCTGCATGGCCACGCAGGAGCTATCAAGATCACCGAGGCCCTCTCCTGTTTGATCCTGGCTACCAGCCTGGGAATGAGAGGAAACGGTGGAAACACATAAGCTAGGTTGAAGGTCCAAGGTGCTACTAGTGCATCCACTAGAGTCGCCTTGGGATCCCTGGATCTGGACCCGTAGCAAGGAACCTTGAAGTTCTGACGGGACGCCATCAAATCCATATCTGGAATGCCCCATAGTTGCGTCAACTGGGCAAAGATCTCCGGGTGGAGTTCCCACTCCCCCGGATGGAATGTCTGACGACTCAAATAATCCGCTTCCCAGTTTTCCACACCTGGAATGTGGATCGCAGATAGGTGGCAGGAGTGATTCTCCGCCCATTGTATTATTTTGGTCACTTCTTTCATCGCCAGGGAACTCCTTGTTCCCCCCTGATGATTGAGATACGCAACAGTCGTCATGTTGTCTGATTGGAATCTTATGAATCTGGCCTTTGCTAGCTGAGGCCAAGCCCTGAGAGCATTGAATATCGCTCTTAGTTTCAGAATGTTTATCGGGAGAATAGACTCTTCCCGAGACCACAGTCCCTGAGCTTTCAGGGATTCCCAGACCGCGCCCCAGCCCACTAGGCTGGCGTCGGTCGTGACGATGACCCACTCTGGACTGCGGAAGCTCATTCCCTGGGATAGGTGATCCTGGGTTAGCCACCAACGGAGTGAGTCTCTGGTCTTCTGATCTACTTGAATCACTGGAGACAAGTCCCCATTCCACTGTTTCAGCATGTACAGTTGTAATGGTCTTAGATGAATTTGCGCAAAAGGAACTATGTCCATTGCTGCAACCATCAATCCTACTACTTCCATGCACTGAGCTACGGAAGGACGAGGAATAGAATGAAGAACTTGACAAGCGTTTAGAATTTTTGACTTTCTGACGTCTGTCAAGAAAATCCTCATTTCAAAGGAATCTATTATTGTTCCCAAGAAGGGAACTCTTGTCGACGGAGACAGGGAACTTTTTTCTATGTTTACCTTCCATCCGTGAGATCTGAGAAAGGCCAGAACGATGTCTGAGTGAGCCTTTGCCTTTGAAAGAGACGCTTGTACTAGAATGTCGTCCAAGTACGGTACTACTGCAATGCCCCTCGGTCTTAGAACCGCTAGAAGGGATCCGAGTACCTTTGTGAAAATCCTTGGAGCAGTGGCTAACCCGAATGGGAGGGCCACAAACTGGTAATGTTTGTCCAGAAAGGCGAACCTTAGGAACTGATGATGTTCTTTGTGGATAGGGATATGTAGATACGCATCCTTTAGATCCACGGTAGTCATAAATTGACCTTCCTGAATTGTGGGTAGAATCGTTCGAATGGTTTCCATCTTGAACGATGGTACTCTGAGAAATTTGTTTAGGATCTTTAGATCCAGGATTGGTCTGAAAGTTCCTTCTTTTTTGGGAACTACAAACAGATTTGAGTAAAATCCCATTCCTTGTTCCGCCGTTGGAACTGGGTGTATCACTCCCATCTTTAACAGGTCTTCTACACAATGTAAGAATGCCTGTCTCTTTATTTGGTTTGAGGATAAGTGAGACATGTGGAACCTTCACCTTGGGGGTAGTTCCTTGAATTCCAGAAGATAACCCTGAGAAACTATTTCTAGCGTCCAGGGATCCTGAACATCTCTTGCCCAAGCCTGAGCAAAGAGAGAGAGTCTGCCCCCCACTAGATCCGGTCCCGGATCGGGGGCTACTCCTTCATGCTGTTTTGTTAGCAGCGGCAGGCTTCTTGGCCTGCTTACCCTTGTTCCAGCCTTGCATCGGTTTCCAGGCTGCTTTGGTCTGTGAGGTATTACCCTCTTGCTTAGAGGATGCAGAATTAGAGCCCGGTCCGTTCCTGAAATTACGAAAGGAACGAAAATTAGACTTATTCTTGGCTTTGAAAGGCCTATCTTGTGGGAGGGCATGGCCCTTTCCACCAGTGATGTCTGAGATAATCTCTTTCAATTCTGGCCTGAAGAGAGTTTTACCCTTGAAGGGGATATTAAGCAATTTTGTCTTGGATGATACATCCGCTGACCAAGACTTTAGCCAAAGAGCTCTGCGCGCCACAATTGCAAACCCTGAATTTTTTGCCGCTAATCTAGCTATTTGCAAAGCGGCATCTAAAATAAAAGAGTTAGCCAACTTAAGTGCGTGAACTCTGTCCATAACCTCCTCATATGGAGTCTCTCTACTGAGCGACTTTTCTAGTTCCTCGAACCAGAACCACGCTGCTGTAGTGGCAGGAACAATGCACGAAATGGGTTGAAGAAGGTAACCTTGCTGTATAAAAATCTTTTTAAGCAAACCCTCCAATTTTTTATCCATAGGATCTTTAAAAGCACAATTATCCTCGATAGGAATAGTAATGCGCTTGTTTAAAGTAGAAACTGCCCCCTCGACCTTAGGGACTGTCTGCCATAAGTCCTTTCTGGGGTCGACCATAGGAAATAATTTCTTAAATATAGGAGGGGGAACAAAAGGTATGCCGGGCTTCTCCCATTCCTTATTCACTATGTCCGCCACCCGCTTGGGTATAGGAAAAGCGTTGGGGTGCACCGGAACCTCTAGGAACTTGTCCATCTTGCATAATTTTTCTGGAATGACCAGGTTGTCACAATCATCCAGAGTAGATACCTCCTTAAGCAGTGAGCGGAGATGTTCTAATTTAAATTTAAATGTCACAACATCAGGTTCAGCCTGTTGGGAAATTTTTCCTGAATCTGAAATTTCCCCATCTGACAAAACCTCCCTCATGGCCCCTTCAGATTGGTGTGAGGGTATGACAGAACAATTATCATCAGCGCCCTCCTGCTCTTCAGTGTTTAAAACAGAGCAATCTCGCTTTCTCTAATATGCAGGCATTTTGGATAAAATATTTGCTATGGAGTTATCCATTACAGCCGTCAATTGTTGCATGGTAATAAGCATTGGCGCGCTAGAAGTACTAGGGGCCTCCTGCGTGGGCAAAACTGGTGTAGACACAGAAGGAGATGATGTAGAACCATGTCTACTCCCTTCATCTGATGAATCATCTTGGGCAACTTCATTATCTGTGACAGTACTGTCCTTACTTTGTTTGGACGCTTTAGCACAATTATCACATAATTTAGAAGGGGGAGACACATTGACTTTCATACATATAGAACATAGCTTATCTGAAGGCACAGACATGTTAAACAGGCTTAAACTTGTTAGTAAAACACAAAAACCGTTTTAAATCAAAACCGTTTCTGTCTCTTTAAATTTTAAACAGAGCACACTTTATTACTGAATATGAAGGAAGGAATTGTTCAAAATTTACCAAAATTTCACCACAGTGTCTTAAAGCATTAAAAGTATTGCACACCAACTTTCAGAGCTTTAACCCTTAAAATAACGAAACCGGAGCCGGTTACAGTTTTAACCCCTCTACAGTCCCAGCTACAGTCCCAGCTACAGCCTTTGCTGCGACTCTACCAAGCCCAGAGGGGAATACGATACCAAATGACGCCTTCTAGGAACTTTTCCAACTATTTTCAGGTCCTCACACATGCATCTGCATGTCTTGCTCTCAAAAATAACTGCGCAGTAATGGCGCGAAAATGAGGCTCAGCCTACAACTGGGAAGGCCCTTCCTGACTGGAAAAGGTGTCTAACATAGTGCCTGACGTTAAAAAACGTTCCCCAAGTTTATAAATGTGAAATACCAGCATAAACATGTATAAAATGCCCAAATAAAGCAATCGATTTTGCCCATAAAAGTGTCTACCAGTTTTATAGCCCATATTAAGCCCTTTATTCTGCTTGAGACTAAGAAAATGGCTTACCGGTCCCCATGAGGGGAAATGACAGTCTTCCAGCATTACACAGTCTTGAAATATGGCTAGTCAAACCTTAAGCAGAAAAGTCTGCTGTTTCCCCCAACTGAAGTTACTTCATCTCAACAGTCCTATGTGGAAACAGCAAAGGATTTTAGTTACTGACTGCTAAAATCATCTTCCTCTCACAAACAGAATTCTTCATCTCTTTCTGTTTCAGAGTAAATAGTACATACCAGCACTATTTTAAAATAACAAACTCTTGATAGTAGAATAAAAAACTACAACTAAACACCACATACTCTTAACCATCTCCGTGGAGATGTTGCCTGTGCAACGGCAAAGAGAATGACTGGGGTGGGCGGAGCCTAGGAGGAACTATATGGCCAGCTTTGCTGGGACTCTTTGCCATTTCCTGTTGGGGAAGAGATATTTCACAAGTAAGGATGACGCCGTGGACCGGACACACCAATGTTGGAGAAATAAAAACTTTAGACCACTCAAAAAGCAGCCGTAACTGCAATCACTAGATAAGTCAAAGCAAACAGGTCAGTGCCTGTAATATATCGTGCAGATAGCTGCGAATAGCGAGGTCTAGTCCAAATAGGAGCAAAGTGCTTGTCTCGGTACCCCAAAACTTGTGCCTAAAATGCCAGTATGGCACGTTAAGGTGTACTTAATTAAGCCAGTCACTGGCAACAATCCTTCCTCATATGATACGACCTGCTTGTAATTAACAACCTCCATAGGCAATCCGGGTCTGGCGATGAAGCCCTCCAGTCACGGCTGCAGGAAATGTCCACAGGCAGGTCCAGGCTCCCTCCATCAGGCTGGGCATGTCTCCACGCTCCTCAGCTCCCGAAAGTGACGTTACAGTGCGTCTCTATGCCTACGATAGGCTCCAGGTGCGGGAATTGGCAAAAGAAGGTAGTGGCTAGCAACACCAATCAGGATGGGGCAGGGCTTGAGACTTGAAAGAGTGTGTAAGCGGAGTTCACAACCGCATAAACTTGTGGTAGATCAAGAAGAACAGCAAACACGATTTCAGTCAAAAGCTGGATAGCTTGGTTTATTTGGAAGTTCGAAACAATAGTTGGTAGACAATCAGACAACACCTGACCAGTTTTGCACATGCGCTTCATCAAAAGGATAATGATTCTATTGACAGGGGACTTAAGTACTTATCTCCGGCCAATCGCTACAAAGAGCAGCGTTAACCAATCTAGAGAGAACTTATATATATAGTAACAAAAATAGAAGTAGTTACATAGTCTCATAATTACAGAAAAACTAAAACATAATAACAAATAAGATACATTTTTACAGAAAAAATACTTTCTAAACAATTCCATGAGTTTCTGTAATTATGAGACTGTGTAACTACTTCTAATTTTTCTTACTAATTTATATATATATATATATATATATATATATATATATATATATATATATATAGTTGAGTTTCAGAGTTCAGCGCACATAGAATGGAGAAAAACAAAAACAAAAACAAATTATGGTGCAGTATGTCAGTACTAGGCAATCAAAAACTAAACGTGAGATTTAAATGTGCTCACCTTGTTTAACCTCAAACATGTGAGGTATGTTGGAAGCATGGAGGGGATGTAATCCCTATCTGTGGTATGCAGAAACTTTTAGCAGGTGGAAATATCACCTGGAGTAGAAATATGTTGGTATTTCAGACAAACTTCTACTCTCTGGAGTTAGGTAGAGACACTAATTCTTTTTGCTGGATTTCTTTCCTTGTTGCTGTTTATTTCTTTTCCCCTTCTTTATACTTGAAAGGCTTCTCCTCTCTGGAGTATGGTATAAACTTTATGTATGCAAACCAATTAGTGCTCAGTTTACATACTATGAGATCAATTGTGGATATTAATTGCAGCACTCATGAGATGTGTATAAATGATGCTTTCAAGGACACAAAGTGAAATTTAAAATAAAAACACTTTTAATTTTCCAATGTCCAATAAAAAATGATAAACAGAAATCCTCTTTGATATTAGTCCAGATCAGGGACAGAAATAGGTGAGCAGATGAAATATAGTATATTTCTTTAAATACGGTAGTGAGTTTTTTTAATCAGGGCTGGTGCAAAAAAACAGCTGGCTGATAAAAATTAGTGATATTGTGGTATAGGGTGCTGTAAGTACAGCTGAAGGTAAATTCCTTGTGGTAGTTTTGAGCTCTGAAAAGCTCCCAGAGTTCAGGTGGATAAGTTGGTGTTTATGATGGAAAACCGTAATAAATAGTTACATGAACTGCTGTAAATACAGCTAGATGATGATTCCTTGTGGTTTTTTGAGCTCTAGATAGCTCACAATATCCGGATGGATGTGGATTCTTAAGCCTGTCAGTGACAGGGTCCGTTGCTGAAATGTTTGAAGCTTGGTCTCCCTGGACAGGAAGCGACGTAAGAAGTGGGCGTGTCCTTATGCGTTTTGTGAATTACATTCACTTCATCAGAGGGTATATAATATATATATATATATATATATATATATATATATATATATATATATATATATATATATATATATATATATATATATATATATATATATATATATATATATATATAAATATAAATATAAAAGCAGTCAAAGAGGGAGAGCACTCGCCGTGTGTATAATCCAAATTTATTTAAGCATGTTAACGTTTTCGGGGAGTAACCCCGTCCTCAGACAATTATATATATAATTGTCTGAGGATGGGGTTACTCCCCGAAAACGTTAACATGCTTAAATAAATTTGGATTATACACACGGCGAGTGCTATCTCTCTTTGACTGTATATATATATACACATACATACATATACACATATATACATACATATACACATATATACATATACATACACTCTCCAGAGAGGATACTTTATAATAACTATTTTGCATAGTTAGAGCTTATAGTTTATTACTGTGTTAATATCACATGTATGTAGATTTCTAAATTGACAGGAGGAGAGTCATATCTCCGCCCATTGAGCACAGCTCAGTATGCTGAAACACATTTCAATTGGTTGATGCTGCTCTTTGTAGCGATTGGCCCGGGGGTGAGTACTTAAGTCCCCCTATCAATAGAATCATTAGCCTCGGATGAAGCACATGTGCTAAACACGTTAGGTGTTGTCAGATTGTCTACCAACTATTGTTTGGAACTTCCAAATAAACGGAGCTATCCAGCTTTTTACTTAGTGTTTGCTGTTCTTCTTGATCTACCACAAATATATAAATATATACACCCCCAACAGTTATGTAAGTTTAAACAGGCATCACACATAAATTAATGTGAGTATTTCATTATACAATGTGCATATCCAGTTTTATTTTTCTTAATAGGTTTGGCGGGTCGACCATAAGTATTGTTGCACCTGAGCTAAATGACTGTAAATGATCAATTTCTTCTTTTAGTCCCAAGGAATAGATCATTCAGGCAGGCGACACACACTGTGAAAACGGATTATGAAAACCTCAACCAAATAAATATTTAAAAAGGATGTCTTTATTTGAGCCATATGTCAACTAAACACATATCCCTTTGGTTAATTTCTCTCTTCACACAAAATAAGAAGCAAAAGAGGAAACCCTAGAAAAGGACTCGACAAACCCAGGAGCCAGATAGCCACTGGCTCCTAGAATTTTACCCCTAGCTCCTAACTTTTTGGGTTATTCTCCATAGATCTATTTACAAATACCACTTGCTGGCTCCTAAAAATATGTCCGGCTCCTAAACTTTAAGCAGATTTGTCGACTTATGACCTAGAAGATATTATATATAGAAAGTGAGAGATTTAAACATGTTTTAAATATCCTCTCTCATGAAAAACAATTTTTTAACAAGTTTCAAATATACTACTACTATTTATATCCCTTTATATCCCTGCTTCTCAACTAAAGATGCCAAAGGAACAAATAAAATATAGTAATAGAAGTAAATTAGAAAGTCGTTTAACATTAAAACTATCTGAATCATAAAAATAGTTTCAGGTTAAAGTGCATGTAAAGTCAACCAAACATCTCTGCATCAAAGTATTTAATTTCACAAATAAACCCTAGTCTCATTAATCATAATTTCTCAAGATGTAAATTAAAGTCAAGATATCTAATTTTACTTGCTATTGTTTTCGCCGATTCCTCCGCCTGCATTTTTTGTCCCACTTTTCTTTTTTGATTGACACTTCTCTGTCTGCTTGTTTTTTTCTTCCCCGGGGCGTCAGGATCGTTGTTCGTCACGTCACTATCTTTAAATGCGCATGCGCGAACTACCCGATGACGTAGCATACTCCATGCTCGTCCTCGAGTCTCGCATGCGCAATATCTGCGCTGTGCTTATTTCAAGCACTAAACACTAATACTCCTTGCTCACAAAGTACTCAATGAATAGAAACATTCATTGAATACTTTGTTTATATTATCCGAACGGAGTTTAAACGCATGTGCAATGCGAGCTGATGAGCTGTGCTTTCTCTAAGATAGGTCGCTATACGCATGCGCGATTTCTCCGCAATTGTTTAATTGAATGCGCAAATGTCGGCCCTGCTCGTGAACGAGCTTAAAACAAACGTCACGGAGTGGGCGTAAAATATTAAAATGAGGCATCTGATGTAGGGCTGCTAACCAGGAAGAAGACGGTTGGGAGGAGTCGAGTACTTACAACGACGATAAGTTAAAAATTAAATACAAGTTTATTGCTTTTGTTTTTTATGTTTATATTAATGCGGTTTCAATATTTATAACATTCTGAGCAAGTATGTTTGATTTCGTCAAGTAAAATTTACAATCACTTTAATTTAAAGGGATACTAAAGCCACATTTTTTCTTTCACGATTCAGACAGAGCATGCGTTTTAAAGCAACTTTCTCATTTACTCCTATTATCAATTTTTCTTCAATCACTTGCTATCTTTATTTGAAAAAGAAGGCATCTAAGCTAAGGAGTCAGACAATTTTTGGTTCAGAACTTTGGACAGTATTAAGCCACCAATCAGTAAGCACAACCCAGGTTGTCAATCAAAAATGGCCCAGCTTCTAAACATATATTCTTGCTTTTCAAATAAAGATAGCAAGAGAATGAAGAAAATTGACAATAGGAGTAAATACGAAAGTTGCTTAAAATTGCTGCTTTATCTGAATCCTGAAAGATAAAATTTGGATTCAGTGTCACTTTAAAGCTGTTTATTTGGGTTAGGAAACTAACAGAAAATGGATAAAAAGGTCCATTCAAAGTGTAAGGTGCATACTTTAGTGCCATTGTCAGCACAGACAGATGTTTTAGTTTAGTTTAGTTTTTTTATCACTGCTGCCCTTTGTAGAGGCTCATACATAGTAGGTTTAGAAACAGTTTTTACTGTAATATTTATTCTTCAACTAAACAAAAAAACACATGGTATATAAAAATAAAATCTACTCCCACACATGAATCGAGCACAGGCAGACCCCATACTGGGAGGGGCGGGTCTTTTCAGTCACCCCATAAGAGCATGGTGGAAGTTGTGCAGGACACTGGGAGTCTCACACAATCACACAACCTTTCTGCCCCTTAGGGGTAATCCAGACTTTCCCGCAGGATTCACCACAAAACCATTTAAGCAATGGGAGGAATGGGGGGGTTAAGACCCTGAAACAAATACTATCGGACGATAGGTCCACAGTCCGACCCTTTATTGAATTACAGAGAGACTATGGTATACCTAACTTGCACCATTTTGCTTACCTACAAGTCAAACATTACGTGCAAAATCTCTTGAGAACTGGGAATATGTTAGAAACTGACTGTGACATTTACAAACTCTTGAAGTTGATGAAGGGAGGGATGACCTCTATCTCACACACCTACAACACTCTCCAGTCAAAACCCAATAAAGCAAATATTGAACAGCTGAGAACCGCCTGGGAAACCAGGATAGGCCATAATATTGCGGAAGAATATGTAGAGCAAAGCTTTGTAAAGGTGAGGAGGGCTTCTCTCTCAAACAAAATTAGGGAATCCCATACTAAACTAGTTCACAACGCATACATAACACCCAAAATGTTCCACAAGTGGAAGACAGATGCAACGGGAATATGCCCGAAATGCTCAAACCCTAACCCAGACATACTACACATGATATGGAACTGCCCGCAGTTAACAAAATTTTGGTCCATGGCACAGAGGTGGATGGAAAAGTGTACAGGGGACAAAATCCAGTTATCAGACGAAATGGTGATATTCCTACACGCTCAGACAAAGGCTAGCCAGCACACAGAGTTCATACACAATGTAATACTACACGCAAGAAAACTCATCCTGAAGCAATGGATGATGCAGGCACCCCCAACCTTCACACAACTCAAGGAAATAGTAAGAAAGCAAATGATATATGAACAACTTGACACTCAGGGGGACATTACGCGCAGAACGAAAAAATTTGTGACCAAATGGGAAACCTTTATTCACACTCTAGACCTAGCACATCAGAAACAGATCATTTACCCATTCAAAGACGCTGAGTTTATACTGAACGCCCAACTACACGGGAAATGGAACTTATTTACGTAGTGGCTCAGACATGATAACAATTGCTTGAGGTGTTACAGGGCTCAGGGCACTGGGAACCCTGGGGTGGCGCCCGGGGTTGATACAGAGAATAGGTAAGCTCTGGGAGAGGAGAAGATAATTGATTCCTTTGACACATGCATGTTGCATTATACTGGTATGTTTACGTTGCAGAATTCAATAGATTTGTGTCTACTACTATCTCTTTCAGTAATGAAGATGAACTGGATGTTAGGAGAAGGGGTTATGTTATGAAGGAGGGTGGATAGGTGGAAAATTAAAAATAATGGTGCCATTGCAGTGATTTTGTTTGACAAGTATTGTACTCAGAATGATATGTTATGTAATTCACAACGTTTGTCACTGTATGTGGTACTGGAAAAATAAAGTATTTAAAAAAAAAATCTAAGGACCTTGTAGGTAATTATAGACCAATCTCTTTATTAAATGTCAATATTAAAATATATGCTAAGATTTTGGCTAACCGTCTTACCCATATCTTGCCGAAGGTTATCCACCCAGACCAAGTTGGCTTTGTTAGTGGCCGTGAAGCAAAAGATAATACTACTAGACTCCTCCATACCATATTTACTTCTCACAAACAATCAAGCCCCCTGGTATTACTCTCTACTGATGCCGAGAAGGCCTTTGACAGGGTCGACTGGCACTTTATGTGGTCGGCCCTGTCAAAATTTGGTCTCTCAGACTTATTTTTGTCTAGAATACAGGCACTATATAATAACCCTCGGGCTACTATTAAGGTCAACGACACAATATCACAGTCTTTTCCTATCTCCAATGGCACCAGGCAGGGGTGCCCGTTATCCCCTCTCCTATTCGCTCTCACGGTAGAAATCTTAGCTATCCAAATTAGAAGCAATTCAAATATTTCAGGTATTAAGATAGGCAATATTCAACAATCATGTCTTCTTTTTGCAGACGACATTATTTTTACTTTGCAAGCTCCATCAACTTCCATACCAGCCCTGATACAAGTTTTGGAGAACTATAAACAAGTTTCCAACTACTCAATAAACATGGATAAATCTAGCATCATTCCCGTTCACATGAACTCAGTTGAAATGGACTATATCTTACATAAAACTCCCTTTTCCATAACAAACACTCTTAGATACCTAGGATTAAATATCCCAAAGAATAGTAAGAATTTATTCCATGATAATTACATAACGCGTCAAACTAATGTTTTTTCCCTACTACACGCATGGCATAAACAAGGTCACCTTTCCTGGACAGGCCGAATAAACATAATAAAGATGATGATACTTCCTAAATATTTATATATATTTCAAGCTTTACCGATTACACTACCAAGACATTATCTTCGCACTCAACAAAAGATGCTGGAATCTTTTATTTGGGCCTATAAAAAAACAAGAGTCTCGCGGAACTCCATGTATTTGAGTAAAGAGGATGGTGGCCTGAATGTCCCAAACTTAGCACAGTATCATAAAGCGACACATTTAACGCGTATAGTCTCATGGAATCATAATTTCCCTTCTAAAATATGGATCCAAATGGAAGCAGCTTCACTCAACCTGAGTGGAATGCGAGATCTATGCTGGCTCCCAAAATCATTTAGACCCCCCTTGACCAAGGCAAATGAATGTATTAGAACTACACTAGCCATATGGGACTCTCTTATTCAAAATTCGAACACCCTCTCGACCCCACTCTCTCCAATGACCCCATTGTTGAATAATACCCTTTTTTTCTCCCACCACCAGTTTCAATATGAGCGGGAGGATGCCTCCCTTAAAAACATGCCTATATTCTTACTCACAGAATCATCCCAAATAAAAGACAGAATCACCCTGAGGGACTCAATAGGTTCCCCTTTCCACAACTGGTTTTCTTATCTCCAAATTCGACAAGCAATTATGGCTAACCCTCATAAAAAAGACTGTCTTCGCACGCTTACCCCCTTCGAGAGACTATGTACTGCAAAAGACATTCACAGATCCCACCTCTCTCTCACACATAAACATTTAAGGGTTTTGCATACACTCAAACTACCCTCCTACACCTCCAAGTGGGAGACTGAGCTTCGGGTTCATCTCCCAAAAGACGCCTGGTTACAATGTTTTCGTACTGTCCACTCCTCTTCAATCTCACTCACAACTGAACTATAAAATTATTTCACTTTGGTACCTCACACCCCAAAAATTAAATGAAATATATCCAGGAGCTAACTCCAGTTGTTGGAGACGTTGTGGTGAAGTGGGCACACTCTCTCACATATGGTGGTCCTGCAATAATTTATCTATTTTTTGGGCTCAAATTGAACGTTGCCTCAATCTCACATTGGGCACACAGATATCTTTTTCAGCAACTATGATTTTATTAAATCAAGTCCCTAAATTGCAGTGCGTCTACCGCAGGAAACTCCTTCAACTGATGCTCACATGTGCCAAACGTATCATCCCTCGACTATGGAAGCAGGTTCTCTCCAATACTTATGATCAATGGGTGGCAGAAGTCACATATATATTCACCTTAGAAAAGAGACACTATTGCTTTGTAGGTAAGAAAGATTTTATATTAGATATAATTTTCTTATGGGAGCAAAGAACATCATAAATCTGTAATGATATCCCTTCTTCACGATTATGCATAATAGGTCCTATAAACGTTAGAGGTGTGTGTTCTTATCTCTGAAGGGATTGGGTGCAAGGGAACTATGCTACACTATATTATATTTTCTTATATTTTTATTTTTACTATGTACTTCCCCCTAATACCCCTAGCCTCCTACCTGAACCCTTCCCATTCCCCTCCTTCTTCCACCCCCCTCCCCTCTTGTTCCTTTATAGAAATGATCAGTAAGATGGTGCAATGACAATGTAGATGAAAAATATTCACTGATCTTTGTTATTCGTTTATCTGTGTGATTTTAAACAAAATCGCGTGCACGGGAGGGTGGGGGCCGGCGCGTGCACGGGGAGGGAGCGGGTGGGAACCGCTACACTTCAGAAAATTTGAAAATAAAAAGATAAAAAATATCGAAAATTTTAATAATCAGCAAGGTGGTGGGGGTTTGTCTGTGGGGGGTGGAGGGGGGGGGAAGCTACACTACAGAAAAAAAAAACCAAAGACAAAAAAAGCACTTTTTATTGTAAACTGGGTACTGGCAGACAGCTGCCAGTACCCAAGATGGCCCCCAATAAGGCAGAGGGGAGGGTTAGAGAGCGGTTTTGGGGGGGGATCAGGGAGGTTGGGGGCTAAGGGGGGGGATCCTACACAGTAGCATATGTAAATATGCTAAAAAAAATTCATTTTTTTTTTTTAAACCCTTTTATTTTAGTACTGGCAGACTTTCTGCCAGTACTTAAGATGGCGGGGACAATTGTGGGGTGGGGGAGGGAAGGGAGCTGTTTGGGAGGGATCAGGGGGTGGGATGTGTCAGATGGGAGGCTGATCTCTACACTAAAGCTAAAATTAACCCTGCAAGCTCACTACAAACTCCCTAATTAACCCTTTCACTGCTAGCCATAATACACGTGTGAGGCGCAACAGGATTTAGTGGCCTTCTAATTACCAGAAAGCAACGCCAAAGTCATATATGTCTGCTATTTCTGAACAAAGGGGATCCCAGACAAGCATTTACAACCATTTGTGCCATAATTGCACAAGCTGTTTGTAAATGATTTCAGTGAGAAACCTAAAATTGTGAAAAATTTTACGTTTTTTTTAATTTGATCGCATTTGGCGGTGAAATGGTGGCATGAAATATACCAAAATGTGCCTAGATCAATACTTGGGGTTGTCTACTACACTACAGCTAAAATTAACCCTACAAGCTCCCTAAAAGCTCCCTAATTAACCCCTTAACTGCTGGGCATGATACACTTGTGGTGCGCAGTGGCATTTAGCGGCCTTCTAATTACCAAAAAGCAACGCCAAAGCCATATATGTGTGCTATTTCTGAACAAAGGGGATCCCAGAGAAGAATTTACAACCATTTATGCCATAATTGCACAAGCTGTTTGTAAATGATTTCAGTGAGAAACCTAAAGTTTGTGAAAAAATTTGTGAAAAAGTGAACAATTTTTTGTATTTGATCGCATTTGGCGGTGAAATGGTGGTATGAAATATACCAAAATTGGCCTAGATCAATACTTTGGGATGTCTACTAAAAAAAAATATATACATGTCAAGGGATATTCAGGGATTCCTGAAAGATATCAGTGTTCTAATGTAACTAGCGCTAATTTTGAAAAAAAGTGGTTTGGAAATAGCAAAGTGCTACTTGTATTTATGGCCCTATAACTTGCAAAAAAAGCAAAGAACATGTAAACATTGGGTATTTCTAAACTCAGGACAAAATTTAGAAACTATTTAGCATGGGTGTTTTTTGGTGGTTTTAGATATGTAACAGATTTTGGGGGTCAAAGTTAGAAAAAGTGTGTTTTTTTCAATTTTTCCTCATATTTTATCATTTTTTTTATAGTAAATTATAAGATATGATGAAAATAATGGTATCTTTAGAAAGTCCATTTAATGGCGAGAAAAACGGTATATAATATGTGTGGGTACAGTAAATGAGTAAGAAGAAAATTACAGCTAAACACAAACACCGCAAACACAGAAAATGGAAAAGTGCTCTGGTCACTAAGGGGTTAAATATGTGAGCATCCCGATAGGGCATGAAAGCTAATGCAGATTCTCTCAAAACAATGGATCCATCAAAGGATGTTCCTCTCATACATAAATGATGAAGCTCAACTTATGGGGGGGGTTAATTCCACCCACACTGTTTTTTTAGCTCATTAAAAGAAAATAATTAAAGGGACAGTAAAGTCAAAATTATACTTTAATGGTTTAGACAGAATATGCAATTCTGAACAACTTTCCAATGTACTTCTATTATCTAACTTGCTTTCCTCTCTTGATATCCTTTGTTGAAAAACATACCAGAGTACAATTAGCAACAGCAATGCACTGCTGGGAGCTTGCTGCTGATTGGTGACTGCACATATATGCCTCATCTCATTGGCTCACCTTGTGTGTTCAGTTAGGTCCCAGTAGTGCATTGCTGCTTCTTAAACAAAGGATACCAAAGGGATGAAGCAAATTTGATAATAGAAGTACATTGGAAAGTTGTTTAAAACTATGCTCTATCTAAATCATAAAATACAAATATGGGTATCTCCCTTTAATCTATTGAGTTATGCTGTTTGTTTGAACATTTAAAGGGAGAATGAATTAAAAAAAAATAAACATTTTCATAAAACAAATAAAAGTGGACAATAAGAATAATTAAAGGGACATTCCAGTCAAAATTTAAATGCACGTAGATGAATTACATTTTTTATTTGCAATATATTTGTATTGGCAAAAATGCTTCTAGTAAAAATTATCACTGTTTTAGTGTTAGCATTTTTCTCTGCACGTGCATGTGAAGCATAGCTAGATATTCTCAGTGCATCAGCATTTTAAATACTGCAGCTGTTCAGAGTACCAGTGGGGGTTGTATCATGTAAGCAATTAACAAATTGAGTCATTACCAGATGGTACAAGCAGCATAGGCTCTCTGAGCAAGTACTGTGTATACAATGCTAGTGCACGGTGCATACTTGAATACATTTTTGAAATGGCTATAAAACTTTTATTAGAAGCATTTTTGCTAATACATGTATATTACAAAAATGCTTATATTCAGTACTGAAATGCACCTATGTGGATTCCAGTTTTGGCTCGAATGTCCCTTTAACTTCTGCTATCTAATCTAATTTACCTATTTGTCTTGGTCTTCTTTGTTATATATAACATTGTTACAAACATTGATGCAAACACTACTAACGTATAGTGCGCAACACACATGCACACTCCTAAGGCTACCTCAGTATATGCTTATGGAATTCTTTAATAGGTTAACCCAAATAGAATAAATAATAAATATATTGCAGGGCTAGATTTGTGAACCAAATGTTATGAATGATAAATATATCTTTCTAGGGCTGGATTTGTGAATCCAGGTGATGCTGTCATATTACATTTACCTATATGCCCGTCTTTATTGTAATTACTTAAATTAGGCATGTGCATTTGGCAATTTCATTAGCTGCCGAATGCAGAAGAAGGCGGCTGCTTGCGGCATCTGTAGGATTTCTTCTTCTTAGTGTATTGCACATTCAGATCTGAATTTGCACAAGTAGAAATACATCAACAAACATAGCCGAATGCCGCAAGCGGCCTCCTCTTTCCCTTTTTAGCAGCTAACAAAACTGCCAAATGTACAGCTCAAGCACTGGCCCTGAGCTGATTAACATCAACTGGTTGCTAGTTCCCAAAATATAAGATCTCCTTTTGCTGCTCAGCTTGCTATAAGTACACAGTTAAACAGGGCAGGTTCCTTCATTTCCTATAGGCCATGCCTGTGAACTATAATTCCCAGAAAGCCTAGCAGTAAGAGGAGACTTACTATTGTAGGAACTAGTCACAGATTGCGGTTAATTAGCTCAGGGTCAGCAGAGGTGAGTGCTTTGAGTAAAAACGGTATATGGTCAGTGAAGCAAAATAGTCAGAGGAGATGCTGTGTTAATTTTTTTAATAGATTTAAATTGGAATTGGCATAACATAACATACCAGTATTCAGGATTTAATTTTATTAAAATTGAAGCCATTTGTATTTTTTATTTAGAATAAAAACTGTGTTACAAATGTTATTTCTTTTACATTCTTTTGCACAAAATATGGCTTTGTTTACTGAAATATCTTCTGCATCACTGATGGTGTAATTAAAGGGGACAGTGTACTCAGGCAAGCAGCTGATAGAGTTATTTGTATAACTTTATACATATTAACAGGCCAGAACAGTAAAAAAAAAAAAAAAAAAAAAAAAAAAAGAGGACATGCTCTAATGCTGTGATTAGAGAGTGTAATTTTAAGGCTATGAACGCTGCACTACTGTGTGTTAAACCACCGCAAAGGGGTTACAAAGTACCAATCAGGGCCCACAGAGCACTGCAGGTACTGAGGGGAATCCTCCACTGATCCAATCAGCAGCCCTAGTCACATGACTCAGCTGTGTAACTAGTGCTGCTAATTGGATCAGAGGCAGTTTACGCTCAGGATCAGCACTGCTCTGCAAGTCCCATAGATTACTTCTTCTACTGTGTTTTTAACCCCTTGATTACACAGGTGTCACAATATGCAGCGCTTCATACCGGATTAGTGAATGTTAGTGATTTTGTTGCAGATTACAGACTGTATAAGGTAGACTTATTTAAAATAGGTATTTAATTATTGAAATACTATATGCTTTAAAAAAAAAAAAATACACGCTTAGGTGATCCAAAAGTGGCCTCATTTGTCCTCTATCGATATGTTTTTCTTGAAATATTCACTGTACACTTGACATTTTTTGTCTTATGTGATGTATGTATTGCACTATTTATTTTATCGTCTCATATTGCTTGTATGCCTTGAACTAAACCTCAAATGAAGAAAAATAAATGAGTGACTTAAAATTACTTTGTGTTTAACTCGCAAAAAGGTAAAGTTTCACTTGGGAGCAGCAAGCATCACAGCCCCTGAGAATGGTACAAGCAGGCAGCCAATGAGAAGCCATGTTATGTTCAGGAGCCTTCATTTTTGCGTCTCACGAATGGCACTTTACCTATGCTTATAACCTTTTTGCACTGGGCTACACACAGTTATCTAGGATCAAAAATGCAAAAATTACATTAGAGCAGATCATGTTTTTACATTAGAATATCCATTGAAAAGTATAGCTTTGTACACTTGTTTTAATATGCAATTACAATTTGCATAGCTATGGAAAGTTTAGCGTGTGTACAATCTTAAAGGGACACTAAACCCAATTTGTTTCTTTCATGATTCAGATAGAACATGCAATTTTAAGCAATTTTCTAATTTACTCCTATTATCAAATTTTCTTCATTCTCTTGCTATCTTTATTTTAAAAAAGCAGTTATTTAAAGCTTAGGAGCCGGCCCATTTTAGGTTCAGCACCATGGATAGCGCTTGCTTATTGGTGGCTGACATTTAGCCACCAATAAACAAGCATAAACCAGATTCTGAACCAAAAATAGGCTGGCTCCCAACCTTTAAATTCCTGCTTTTTAAATAAAGATAGCAAGAGAATGAAGAAAATTGATAATAGGAGTAAATTAGAATGATGCTTAAAATTGCATGTGAATCATTAAAGTAAAATTTAGGCTTAGTATCCCTTTAACCCCTTAGTGACCAGACCACTTTTCAATTTTCTGACCGTTTGGGACTAGGGCTATTTTTTACATTTCTGCAGTGTTTGTGTTTAGATGTAATTTTCCTCTCTTACTCATTTACTGTACCCACACATTATATAGCGTCATAATAATAATTTACTATAAAAAAATTTTTTTATAAAATATGATGAAAAAATTGGAAAAAAACACACACAAAAAAAAAACCCCATACTTTTCTAACTTTGACCCCCAAAATCTGTTACAAATCTACAACCACCAAAAACACCCATGCTAAATAGTTTCTAAATTTTGTCCTGAGTTTAGAAATACCCAATGTTTACATGATCTTTGCTTATTTTGAAAGTTTTGCAAGGGCAATAAATACAAGTGGCACTTCGCTATTTCCAAACCATTTTTTTTCCCAAAATTAGCAATAGTTACATTGTAACACTGATATCTGTCAGGAATCCCTGAATATCCTTTGACAAAAAAAATAAAATAAAAAATAAATTGTTCACTTTTTCACAAACTTTAGGTTTCTCACTGAAATTATTTTCAATTAGCTTGTGCAATTATGGCACAAATGGTTGTAAATGCTTCTCTGGGATCCCCTTTGTTCAGAAATAGACATATATGGCTTTGGTGTTGCTTTTTGGTAATTAGAAGGCAGCTAAATGCTGCTGCACACCACACGTGTATTATGGCTAGCAGTGAAGGGGTTAATTAGGTAGCTTGTAGGGTTAATTTTAGCTTTAGTGTAGAGATCAGTCTCCCACCTGACACATCCCACCCCCTGACCCCTCACAAACAGTACTCTTCCCTCCCCCATCCCACAATTGTCACTGCCATCTTAAGTACTGGCAGAAAGTTTGCCAGTACTAAAATAAAACCCCTTTTTTTTTTTTTTAAGCAAGCATTTTTTTTTTTTAAATATATAAAACGTTTCTGCAGTGCAGGTCCCCCCTAACCCCCCAACCTCCACGATTCGCCTCAAACAGCTCTCTTAAACTCCACCCTCTTCCTATTTGTGGCCATTTTAGGTACTGGCAGCTTTCATAGTATAGCTGCCCCCCCTCAATATCTTACCCCCCACCCAAATCCCATTCCAAACAATTATTTCCCCCCTCCCTCTCACTTAGGCACAGATCAGTTGTGCGCGCCCCCGTCCCCCTTCCCAGAACAGCGGCCAGAACTAGTCCATCGATGGGCCGCCCATCCGCCTCCCTGCAGCTGCTCCCACCCACCAACGATCGGCACCATCGCTGGCCAATGCAGAGAGCCTGCATTGGTGTGAAAAAAAGTCATTGCAGTGATGCCTCAGTATCGAGGCGTCACGGCAATACCTTGAAAGAGGCTGGAAGCTATCAGGATCGCTTCCACCGCTTGAAACCCCCGACGACGTACAGGGTACATCGTTGGTCATTAACGACCGGGTTTTTTGGACATAACCTGTACGTCGTTGGTCGTTAAAGGGTTAATGCAGGTGCTTCGATCTATCCTAAAAATCAAATTTGATCATAGCAGTAAATTGGAAACAGTTTTTTTAAGTTGTATGCTCTGTCAGATTCATGAAAGGAAAATGTTGGGAAAATGTTGGGTTTCATGTCCCTTTAACATGTTTACAATGACTTGTTATACCAGTATGAAATATGGAAAATTGCTCCTTTTGGTTTAATTTTGCATATGAAATAGCTGATTTTGCCCATTGAAGCCACAACAAATTTAGAGTGGGCTGAGCTTGCAGGAAGATCGGACCTCATCTGATCTCTCTATATACAAATAGGCCAAAACTTACAGAGAGCAATTGAAAACAAACATTCTAATATCTCTCCCACACCAACTTGTTTACATAGCTTCCAACATTGCACTATTGAACTTTTCAATATAGGTTGTGGTTTCAACAGGCAAAACATCTATTTCAAATTACAAAATAAAGGAGCTGTTTTTAAACAACTTAAAACACTCCAGCAGGTAAAATGTATCAATAGTGACACATTAAAGGGATACTGAACCCAAATGTTTTCTTTCATGATTTAGATAGAGCTAAATGTAGCCACTAATCAGCAAGCGCTACCCAGGGTTCTGAACCAAAGATGGGCCAGCTCGTAAGCTCCTGCTTTTTCAAATAAAGATACCAAGAAAACGAAGAAAATGTTCTAATAGGAGTAAATTAGAAAGTTGCTTAAACTGACATGCTCTGAATCATGAAAAAAAAATTGGGGTTCGGTATCCCTTTAAAGGGGACAAAAATGTACATTGCACTGTTTCTTTAATAAGCTACAAGTTTCAATTAATAATTTCCTTTTAACAAATCATGTGAGGGATTTTTTTGTTCTATTGGAACTCTCAGACAGAACTTGCAAATGTTGAAAACTGTGTCATGACCACTATAAGAAAATTTTATATCAACTACATACTAAATACGTTTTGCAAAATGTCTGCAATAGAAACTGCTGAGTTGAACATTTACTGCTGTTTCTCTTACCTCTGTATTCCTTTCGTTATCCCGGCCTTCTTGCTGACGAGTCTTTCGCTACAGCCATCAACTAGCCTCTTCAGAGTGTATAAACATTCACGAAAAGTGGAAAAGAAAGGGTAATGGCTGATGATACATAATGAAGTCAAGGTACTGTTTCTGGATCTCTGAGCCCCTTTTGAGAGACGTTTCCCACGAGGGGACTGATTGACATCAGGGGTAGAATCAGCACTTGGGGGCTGCAGAGAATGCCCTCCATCAGAACCCTCAGAGCCATTTTCTGAGGTTGTCTTAGGCGGCTTTCGGATCCTATCCTTTGGTATGCGTTTCTGAAAGGAGCGGTAGAAGTTGACACAGATTCCGTATCGGATGAGGCAGCTATCCTTGTCAGTGAGTGTGAAGACAAAAGAGGTATCATCACGTAAACTCATGCGTTTCTGACGCACACTCAGGCATCCCTCAGGCTGACAGAAAAACACCACATCAGGAGGCAGGGGAAATTCAGGGTAATCCTCAAGAGGATAACGGCGGAGAAGCTCAGGGGTCTGTGCAACACTGTCACTGCTTGGCTGTCTGGAGTCAGAAAAGGAAAAAATATAAAATGAGGAAAATGCAGACAAAGACATGTATAGACTTACTTATGCTCAAGGTATGAAAGTGTGCAGGAAGTTTAGGAAGCTCTGCTTTATCACAATTATAGTGCTGACCCTGAAGTAAGCCTCGGTACACAGTTTTCTGTTTGTCACTAGCAACAGAGAATATGACCAAAGAAGGAACTACCATTGGTGCTGCAGGTATGGTGGCACCAGGATTCAAGTGCTGGGGGCCCATAGCAGCCAGTTTATACATAGGAGTGTGCAGAATTTGTACAATCTTAAAAGGGACACTAAACCCAATTTTTTTCTTTCATGATTCAGATAGAGCATGCAATTTTAAGCAACTTTCTAATCAACTCCTATTATCATTTTTTCTTTGTTCTCTTACTATCTTTATTTAAAAAGGAATGTATAGCTTAGCAGCCGGCCCATTTTAGGTTCAGCACCTACATTTAGCCACCAATAAGCAAGTGCAACCCAGGTTCTGAACCAAAAATGGGCAGGCGCTTACGCTTACATTCCTGCTTTTAAAATAAACATAGCAAGAGAATGAAGAACATTGATAAATAATAGGAGTAAATTAGAAAGTTGCCTAAAATTGCATGCTCTATCTGAATGACAAAATGTAGGTTTAGTATCCCTTTTTTATTAGTGCAAATTGCAGGTCCATTGATCTATCCTAAATATCATTATACAGAGCAGCATGCATATTATTTCTATTGCTTGGTGGGGCTAAAAATATAACAAAAAATATGACTGTGAGAGATGTGTGATTATGTAGAAACATAGAATATGAAAATGCAAAAAAGAAGAAGAAGTGAGAAAGACTCAATAGAAGACATATATAGCATGTAACAAATGCAGAATTGTATCAGCAAAGTGCCTACCTTGCACCAACTATCACCAGATAATCCATCAAACGGGGACATGCTTTCTTCCTTTGCCCCATGGTCCTGCCGTCTTATTTTATCATCTCAAACACTCCTCAATTCACTGGCCCATTGCAAACCAATAAGGAGCTACCAACAGAAAGCAACCTGAATATAAAAAAAGAACAGGAAATGTACAAATAGAGAACAGAGAAAGTGGGTGGGGCACTCCTGTCTAGGTTCAGATCATACTGTGCATATAACCATCTCTACTACAATGTAGCCCTCTCTCAATCAAGAGAATCATGACTGCAGTCACCACGCTGTTGGCACACACAGACAGCCCTCCTGGCACACATTCTTCCAATTTGCATTTCAGACAAAGACTCTCAACCAGTTTCCTTTCACACAACCACCAATGCCTTGCTCTATTAATTTGTGTGCAGCCAAATTATTGGACTTTAAGAAGGGACACTGAAGTCAAAATCAAACTTTAATGATTCAGAAAGAGCACATAATTTTAAGAATTTTTCCAATTTACATCCATTATCAAATTTTGCACAATATTTTTCTATGCACACATTTTTTAGGCCCAGCTCCTACTGAGCATGTGCACAAGCTCACGGGGTATACTATAATAGTCTGTTATTGGCTGGTGTCTGTCACATGATACAGGGGGGCAGAAAAAGGGAGGTAAAATACATTTGCCAGAAAACAAATCTAATGCTTTTGTGAAGTTCAGAGTTAAAGGGACAGTCTAGTCAAAATTAAACGTTCATGATTCAGATAGGGCATGCAATTTTAAACAACTTTCCAATTTACTTCTATTATCTAATTTGCTCAATTCTTTAGATATCCTTTGTTGAAGAAATAGCAATGCACATGTGTGAGCCAATCACACAAGGCCTTTATGTGCAGCAACCAATCAGCAGCTACTGAGCATATCTAGATATGCTTTTCAGCAAGTGATACCAAGAGAATGAAGCAAATTAGATAATAGAAGTAAATTAGAAAGTTGTTTAAAATGTCATGCTCTTTCTAAATCACGAAAGAAAAAAAATTGGGTTTCATGTCCCCTTAATGTCTTTATATTATGCACTTCTACTGCATTTAATGGTCCTTTAAGATAGCAGCCATCTCTCCATTCCTCTCACTACAAGTGCTGAACAGTTATCTCTATCTTTCTACAACTGCAGCCATAATCACCCTTCCTTTTTGTGGCCAGTGCCACCCCACAATGTATCTCTCTAGGAGTGCAGGCATCTCTTTCTTTCAATATAAGTGCTGGCATCTCTCCCACTATACAAATGCAGTAATCTTTCTCTCTCGTTCTGTCCCATTCTATGGGTACAGCCATTCCTCTCTGTCCACTTCTACTGATATTGCCATCTCTCTGCTAGTGCAGTGTACCTATTTCTGCCCTGTCTTTACTGGTGGAGCCACCTATCTCTGCCCCCTACTAGTGCAGAAGTCTGTCCCTATCTTGCAGCTCCCTATAGGCAGTTACACTAAAGCATCATTTCAGTTGCAATGTGTTGATTAACTGGAGAATAAAGCAAATTTTAAAGTTTTAATATAGTGCATTAGTTGTAAATTGCATTGGAAATAAGCTGCAGAGAGAAAAAAAAAAAAAAAAAAAAAAAAAAAAAGAGAAAAAAGTTTTTCAGTTTTTAAAATGTCCCCGAGAGCCAGTCAACAATAAATGCACTGCTGCTTTCCAGAGCTGATCCATATTTGACTGTTCTGTTATAACAGCAATTTGTTCTGGATGCACTGTGTTAAGAAAAACTTACTCCGTGCAGCCAGGGCACAGCACTGTTTGAAGAGAACTGTTTAATGTGGAGCAGCGCTGCAAAGTTCAAGCGCTAACAGTTCCTGCATGTGTCCCATTCTTTCTGCAGACATGCTGCATTTTCTGCGATGACATCTCAGATCACAGCATGTTCTGCCTGGGAGATCTTGCTCTATAAATGCAACCATCTTCTCACTACCACTTTCTTCCATAACATTTATATTTCTATCCAAGTGCAGTCATGTTTTCCTGCATATCTCTAGAAGCGTATCAATATATCCCTTCTCTCATGTGTCCAGCCTTATGGTATGTCTATGACTTCTTCCAATATCTCTTTCCCAGTGCACTCTTAATTGTTCTAATCATCACTCAGTGAATCTTCCTTAGACCACAGCTAAAATTCTAATAAGTTTACCCCATCTGTTTTTATAATAAAATAAAAAAATGCAGACTAAACAAATAGTGCACAAAATCATATGAAAACTACTAGCTTTGTTTCTTCTTGTGCACACAACATTCTCATTCTGTTTTGCTATAGCTATATAATATTCAGATAGAGAATGGAATTTTAAACAATTTTCTAATTTACTTTTATCACCCCAATTTTGCTTTGTTCTTTTGGTATTCTTAGTTGAAAGCTAAACCTAGGATATGCTAATTTCTAAGCCCTTGAAGGCCACTCTCTTCTCTCAGGGCATTTTGACAGTTTTTCACCACTAGAGGGTGTTAGTTCATGTGTGTCATATAGATAACACTGTGCTCAGACACGTGGAGTCCGCGAGCCAGCTCTGATTGGCTAAAATGGATGTCTGTCAAAAGAACTGAAATAAGGGGGCAGTTTGCATAGAAACAAGGTAATTACAGAGGTAAAAAGTGTATTTATATAACTGTGTTGGTTGTGCAAAACTAGGGAATCACTAATAAATGGATTATCTATATTTTTAAACAATAAAAATTCTGGTGTAGACCGTCCCTTTAATGTCACTCATGAAAAACACAGACCTAGTTAAAATGCATGCAACCATCTGCTTCCACCTCTTCCTACACACGCCCCTCCATTTGTAAACAGAAAGCAATTGTGTTTACTCATGACTCCTAGCAAGCAATTTTACTGTGCAGTCACACTGCCTTGTGTGTGGTATTACTGGCAGAGGAGGCTGAAGGCTCTCTGCAAGGACAATGCAAAAAGAGGTTTGGTGTCAAATGATACACTGTAAATCATACAGAAACATCCCCTACAGAGGAGAAATGTCAAGGCAAGAACAGAACACAAAAGCACTGAGAGGAATGCGGGATAACTAGCGTGGGTGGAATGGACAATGTACAGCATAAAGTAGTGCCATGAACGGTCAGTATCATAAACGGGGTAAAGGAAAGTATAGAATGAAGACAGAAAAACAACAGTATGAAAATTGAATGAGTAAAACAAAGTGCTATCATATGGGAGAAAGAGGGGGCATTGAGAGGAGTAAGGAAAAACAAGAGTCAGAAGCAAGAGTGTCTGGAGGACACAGGGGAAAGAGAGGCTGATGTCTGAGGACCAGGGAAAAGGCACTAGAAAACTGGTATCAAACCTGTCCTCAGACCTCCCTAAAAGGCCAGATTTTGAGTATATCAGAACTGGAGCACAGTTTAAATAATCAGCTGATTAGTAAATATGTTTATTCTACCAGCTCTCATCCAAGGTAATTCTGAAAATCTGGCCTGTTGAGGAGGCCTGAGGACAGGTTTGAAAACCAGTGCACTAGAAGGATGTGGGGCAAAGAAAGGGGCCAGATTACATGGAGACAGTAATAGTGGAATGAGGACATGAAAAGGAGAGATTTAAATAAATAAATAAATAAAAAAAAAATAAAAAAAAAATAAAAAAATAAAAAAAAGGAAGATGATGTAGGGAGAAAATAGCAATAAAAGGATACAGGGGAGAAAAATAGTAAGAAACTGCCACAAGGGGGAGGGCAAGAGGAACCAAGACCGAGGGCAAGAGGAACCAAGACCGACGCAAGGGGAGGGCGAGAGGAACCAAGACCGAGGGCAAGGGGAGGGCAAGAGGAACCAAGACCGAGGGCAAGGGGAGGGCAAGAGGAACCAAGACTGAGGGCAAAGGGAACCAAGACCGAGGGCAAGGGGAGGGCAAGAGGAACCAAGACCGAGGGCAAGAGGAACCAAGACCGACGGCAAGGGGAGGGCAAGAGGAACCAAGACCGAGGGCAAGAGGAACCAAGACCGACGCAAGGGGAGGGCAAGAGGAACCAAGACCGACGCAAGGGGAGGGCAAGAGGAACCAAGACCGAGGGCAAGGGGGAAGAGGAACCAAGACCGAGGGCAAGGGGGAAGAGGAACCAAGACCGAGGGCAAGGGGGAAGAGGAACCAAGACCGAGGGCAAGGGGGAAGAGGAACCAAGACCGAGGGCAAGGGGGAAGAGGAACCAAGACCGACGCAAGGGGGGGGGGGGGGAAGAGGAACCAAGACCGACGCAAGGGGGGGGAAGAGGAACCAAGACCGAAGCAAGGGGGGGGGGGGAGAGGAACCAAGACTGACACAAGGGGGGGGAAGAGGAACCAGGACTGACACAAGGGGGGGGAAGAGGAACCAAGACTGACACAAGGGGGGGGAAGAGGAACCAAGACTGACACAAGGGGGGGGAAGAGGAACCAAGACTGACACAAGGGGGGGGAGAGGAACCAAGACCGACACAAGGGGGGGGGAGAGGAACCAAGACCGACGCAAGGGGGGGGAAGAGGAACCAAGACCGACGCAAGGTGGGGGGACCAAGACCGACGCAAGGTGGGGGGACCAAGACCGACGCAAGGTGGGGGGACCAAGACCGACGCAAGGTGGGGGGACCAAGACCGACGCAAGGTGGGGGGACCAAGACCGACGCAAGGTGGGGGGACCAAGACCGACGCAAGGTGGGGGGACCAAGACCGACGCAAGGTGAGGGGACCAAGACCGACGCAAGGTGGGGGGACCAAGACCGACGCAAGGTGGGGGGACCAAGACCGACGCAAGGTGGGGGGACCAAGACCGACGCAAGGTGGGGGGACCAAGACCGACGCAAGGTGGGGGGACCAAGACCGACGCAAGGGAGGGGGGGAACCAAAACTGACGCAAGGGAGGGGGGGAACCAAAACTGATGCAAGGGGAGGGAGCAAGACTGACTTAAAAGGAGGGGGAAGTACTAAGACTGATGCCAGGGGGGAACCAAAACTGACGCAAAAGGAGGGGGAGGAACTGAAGAAGGGAAGTAGAAAATAAGATTTTGCTGGAGAAAGAAGCTAGAAATAACAACAATAAAGGAATGCAGTGTTACAGGAGGAGGGGGCAGCGTCATTTGAGGAGGAAAAATGACAGACAATTGGGAGTAATGTGAGGAAGAAGACATTTTGGCAGGTAGCAGATAGGCAGTAATAGTGTACTTAGTGTGAAGGAAAACTATCAACAAATAATGCCACAGGACAGATAGTAATGTGACAAGAGGAGGAGCAGTATGACAGGAGGGAAGCAGTCAGATCGGATGAAAGAGGGGGTGGCTGGATGCTGGGTAGTATGGCAGGTGGAAGGAGCAGCATGAAAGGAGGACATGCAGCGTGAAAAAGATGGGAAGCAATGTGAGAGGCAGGGACAGAGTGACAGAAGAGGGGGTGCAGCATGACTAGAGGGGGTGCAATGTGACAGGAGGGGGCAGTTAGTTTAGGAGAGGGTAGTGTGACAGGTGAATGGGGGCTAGGTTTGGGGTAGTATGGCAGTTGGAGACGGCAGCATAACAGGAGGGCAGACAGTGACAGAAGCACAGGACGCATGACAAAATAACGAGCAGTGTGAGGGCCAGCCATTGAGAAAAAAAATGATTAGGAACAGAGTGAGGGTAGGGATAGAGTAATACAAGAGGGGGAGCAGTGTGATCGGTAGGGACAGTGTAATAGAAGAGGGGGGAG
The DNA here is from genome assembly GCF_027579735.1 of Bombina bombina. Lineage (NCBI taxonomy): Eukaryota > Metazoa > Chordata > Amphibia > Anura > Bombinatoridae > Bombina > Bombina bombina. The sequence continues at coordinate 136,275,924 of NC_069505.1, read as the reverse complement.
CAGCGTGATAGGTGGGGAGAGTGTGATAGGTGAACACAATATAACAGGATTGGGGGGAATGGTATGACAGGAAAGGGGAGCAGTTAGATTGGAAGTCGGAGAGGGTAGTGTGACAGGTTGGTGGGGGTGGGGCAGTATAGCAGGTGGAGAAGGCAGCATGACAGAAGGAGAGAGGGGGTAGCAGTGACAGAAGGTGGAGAACATTGAATCAAGAGTAGTAGGGGATAAAATGCTAAGTAGGGACAATTGAGAGGAATAAGTGGTGCGCTATTCTAGGACAAGGGCAAAGGGGAGGTGACAGTGTGACAGAAAAAAAGCAGCGGGGAGAAATGCAGCATAACTGGGGCACAGTAACCAATTACCTGTCAGTAGCTTTAAAACACGGTGATACCACGGCTGGTTTAGCCAGGGAACCAGCGTTATATGTTTCTATTCCACGCTCCCCATATATCCAAATAGCAAAAACGATATCACTGTCACGGTATATCCAGTATGTCAGTGTGTCAGTGTACGCAGGTGATCACTGTGTGCTCGTTGCCGCAGTCATTCTGGGGCCTTCCTAGCTAAAGACGTACGCGCGAGCACAAGAATCTGGAAAGCACGCGCATCTTCCCTGCACATGCGCTCTGAGTAGCTCTCTATAGCTCCCGTCTACGCTCACACGCACGTAGCACGCATCCCTGTGCGCCTGTGTAGTGGGCACTAAGTAAACAGAAGCGTTCCTTGGCCAAGGGCAGGAGCTGAAACATATTGTTACCAGTTGTATACCAGTTGCCTTATTTATTTATAGAGTTATTACTGGTGTAGACACTACTAGCCACAGTTATTATGTTTGCAGTTTGTTAGCAGATAACCTTATGAATTTCCAGTCCTCAGAATTAGAACAGAAAACCCACATCCATAATGAAAAACGTATACAAATAAAAAATGTAATACAATTGCAAAGTTGTACTAAATATAGCAAGTGACATTCTAGTACACACGTGCTCTAATTCATCTATATATTTTAATATTGAATGTTATCATCTAAAACATCTGCTATTTCTCACAAATGTTGGTAGTATTTCATTTTTGCAAAAAGTTTATTTTTTAAGTTGATACAGTTTCTTCCCAGTTTTGTGCAAAATTAATTGTAACAATTACACATAGACAACCTGTCAATTTATCAGTTTATTCAAATCTGGTTAATGGTCTGTGTGATAGTAATATTTAAATAGTTTTCAATACTTACAATTGTTAATTGAAAAAGCACCATTATCCAGTTTGGTAAGATTTACTTCTGAAATAAGGAAGAACACTATCGCCTAGATTTAGAGTTCTGCGTTAGCTGTCAAAAGCAGCGTTAAGGGGTCCTAACGCTGCTTTTGGCCGCCCGCTGGTATTTAGAGTCGGCCAAGAAAATGGTTTACCGCTCACTTTCAAGCCGCAACTTTTCCATACCGCAGATCTCCTTACGCCAATTGCGTATCCTATCTTTTCAATGGGATCTTCCTAACGCTGGTATTTAGAGTCTTGGCTGAAGTGAGCGGTAGACCCTCTACCGACAAGACTCCTAACGCCCATGGAAATGCTGTAGTTAAGAGCTTTATGGGCTAACGCCGGTATATAAAGCTCTAAAGTACACTAACACCCATAAACTACCTATGTACCCCTAAACCGAGGTCCCCCCACATCGCCGCCACTATAATAAATATTTTTAACCCCTAATCTGCCTACCGCACATCGCCGTCACCTACATTATCCCTATAAACCCCTAATCTGCTGCCCCTAACATCGCCGACACCTACATAATATTTATTAACCCCTAATCTGCCCCCCCAACGTCGCCGCCACCTAACTTCAAGCCGCTACTATAATAAATGTATTAACCCCTAAAGCTAAGTCTAACCTTAACACCCGCCTAAGTTAAATATCATTTTAATCTAACGAAATAAATTAACTCTTATTAACTAAAGTATTCCTATTTAAAATTAAATACTTACCTGTAAAATAAACCCTAATATAGCTACAATATAACAAATAATTATATTGTAGCTATTTTAGGATTTATATTTATTTTACAGGCAACTTTGTATTTATTTTAACTAGGTACAATAGCTATTAAATAGTTATAAACTATTTAATAGCTATCTAGTCAAAATAATTACAAAATTACCTGTAAAATAAATCCTAACCTAACTTACAATTAAACCTAACACTACACTATCATTAAATTAATTAAATAAATTAGCTACCAATACCTACAATTAAATACAATTAAATAAACTAAATTATAAAAAAAAACACTAAAGTACAGAAAATAAAAAATATTACAAGAATTTTAAACTAATTACACCTAATCTAAGCCCCCTAATAAAATAATAAAAAAAATAATAATAAAAGCCCCTACCCTATTCTACATTACAAAGTAATCAGCTCTTTTACCAGCCCTTAAAAGGGCTTTTTGCGGGGCATGCCCCAAAGTAATCAGCTCTTTTGCCTGTAAAAAAAAATACAACCCCCCCCCAACATTAAAAACCACCACCCACATACCCCTACTCTAACCCACCCAAACCCCCATTAAATAAACCTAACACTACCCCCCTGATGATCTCCCTACATTGAGTCGTCTTCACCCAGCCGGGCCGAAGTCTTAATCCGATGGGGCAGAAGAGGACATCCAGACCAGCAGAAGTCTTCATCCTATCCGGGCAGAAGAGGACATCCGGACCGGCAGACATCTTCATCCAAGCGGCATCTTCTATCTTCATCCATCCGGAGCGGAGCGGAACCATCTTCTTCCCAGCCGACGCGGATCCATCCTCTTCAACCGACGCCTACTTGCCGAATGAAGGTTCCTTTAAATGATGTCATCCAAGATGGCGTCCCTCGAATTCCGATTGGCTGATAGGATTCTATCAACCAATCGGAATTAAGGTAGGAAAAATCTGATTGGCTGATTCAATCAGATTGGCTGATCCAATCAGCCAATTAGATTGAGCTCGCATTCTATTGGCTGTTCCGATCAACCAATAGAATGCAAGCTCAATCTAATTGGCTGATTGGATCAGCCAATCGGATTGAACTTGAATCTGATTGGCTGATTGAATCAGCCAATCAGATTTTTCCTACCTTAATTCCGATTGGCTGATAGAATCCTATCAGCCAATCGGAATTTGAGGGACGCCATCTTGGATTACGTCATTTAAAGGAACCTTCATTCGGCGAGTAGGCGTCGGTTGAATAGGATGGATCCGCATCGGCTGGGAAGAAGATGGCTCCGCTCCGCTCCGGATGGATGAAGATAGAAGATGCCGCTTGGATGAAGATGTCTGCCGGTCCGGATGTCCTCTTCTGCCCGGATAGGCTGAAGACTTCGGCCCGGCTGGGTGAAGACGACTCAAGGTAGGGAGATCTTCAGGGGGGTAGTGTTAGGTTTATTGAAGGGGGGTTTGGGTGGGTTAGAGTAGGAGTATGTGGGTGGTGGGTTTTAATGTTGGGGGGGTTGTATTTTTTTTACAGGCAAAAGAGCTGATTACTTTGGGGCATGCCCCGCAAAAAGCCCTTTTAAGGGCTGGTAAAAAAGCTGATTACTTTGTAATGTAGAATAGGGTAGGGACTTTTATTATTTTGTTGTTTTTTATTAGGGGGCTTAGATTAGGTGTAATTAGTTTAAAATTCTTGTAATATTTTTTTATTTTCTGTACTTTAGTGTTTGTTTGTTTTTTGTAATTTAGTTTAGTTTATTTAATTGTATTTAATTGTAGGTAATGGTAGCTAATTTATTTAATTAATTTAATGATAGTGTAGTGTTAGGTTTAATTGTAACTTAGGTTAGGATTTATTTTACATGTAATTTTGTAATTATTTTAACTAGGTAGCTATTAAATAGTTATTAACTATTTAATAGCTTTTGTACCTAGTTAAAATAAATACAAAGTTGCCTGTATAATAAATATAAATCCTAAAATAGCTACAATGTAATTATTAATTATATTGTAGCTATATTAGGGTTTATTTGATAGGTAAGTATTTAGTTTTAAATAGGAATACTTTAGTTAATTTTAGGAATATTATTTCGTTTAATATAAATTATATTTATGTTAGGGGGGTGTTAGGGTTAGGGTTAGAGTTATGTTTAGGGGTTAATAACTTTATTATAGTAGCGGCGACGGTGCGGGTGGGAGATTAGGGGTTAATAATTGTAGGTAGGTGGCGGCGATATTAGAGAGGGCAAATTAGGGGTTAATACTATTTATTCTAGTGTTTGCGAGGCGGGAGTGCGGCGGTTTAGGGGTTAATACATTTATTATAGTGGCGGCGAGGTCCGGTCGACAGATTAGGGGTTAATAAGTGTAGGTAAGGTAGCAGCGACGTTGGGGGGGGGCAGATTAGGGGTTAATAAATATAATATAGGTGTCGGCGGTGCTAGGGGCAGCAGATTAGGGGTTCATAGGGATAATGTAGGTGCGGCGGTGTCCGGAGCAGAAGATTAGGGGTTGATAATAAAATGCAGGGGTCAGCGATAGCGGGGGCGGCCGATTAGGGGTTAATAAGTGTAAAGTTAGGGGTGTTTAGACTCAGGGTTCATGTTAGGGTGTTAGGTGCAGACTTAGAGAGTGTTTCCCTATAGGAAACAATGGGGCTGCGTTAGGATCTGAACGCTGCTTTTTTGCAGGTGTTAGGTTTTTTTTCAGCCAGCTCAGCCCCATTGTTTCCTATGGGGATATCGTGCACGAGCACGTTTTCCCAGCTTACCGCTACCCTAAGCAACGCTGGTATTGAGAGTTGAAGTGGAGCTAAATTAGGCTCAACGCACCCTTTTTTGAGCCTAACGCAGCCCCTCAGACAACTCTAAATACCAGCATTGTTGAAGGGCGAGGGTCTTTACCGACAAAACTCTAAATCTAGTCGCATGGGTTTCTATTAGAAGGAAGTGGCTGAAACTAACTAGTCCTCAAACTGTAAACTGTGAAACTGTTCAATTGCAATATTGTAGCTGCAAAAAACTGTTGTGGGAACTGCTCCTTTGTGACCAGGTTTTCAAACTAAATTGTAGCTGCAAATTTGGAAACAGCACTGTCATGAACAGGTTTTGTCTTTGCAGTCACAAAGGTGTAATCCCGTTTTAAATCCTGGTCACAAAGGTGTAATCCCGTTTTAAATCCTGGTCACAAAGGTGTAATCCCGTTTGAAATCTTGGTCACAAAAGTGTAATCCCGTTTGAAATCCTGGTCACAAAGGTGCAATCCTGTTTGAAATCTTGGTCACAAAAGTGTAATCCCGTTTTAAATCCTGGTCACAAAGGTGTAATCCCGTTTGAAATCTTGGTCACAAAAGTGTAATCCCGTTTGAAATCCTGGTCACAAAGGTGCAATCCTGTTTGAAACATTGGTTATTAAGATGTCTAATGAAGGTGACAGTCATGGCAATGCGAGTGTGAATTAGAAACTAACGTACACAAAGTGATTGGTACATGCCATTTCTAGATGTTGGATTCCAGATCTCAGTTTTCATAAAGATCCCCTTGCAAACGTGCATGATCTGAATCATGTAAAGTTTTATTTTCACTATACCTATAGTGTTCCTTTGACTGGTGTTTTTTTTTTTTTGTTTGTTTTTTTTTGAGGATCTGTAGAAAATTTTATAACATTATCAATTATCATTTGAGAAAATATTTATTCAGGGTTTTTTTATTCAGGGTTTTTTTTGTTTTGTTTGTTTTTTAACTTACAAAGTGCAAATAAACATTTTATACCATAATAAATGTATCACTTTGTGTTAATTTTTTCTATCACTAATGTTTTCAGTGTATATAGTAAAACTTTTCAAATTTAATTGGTTACAAAATTAGAACTTGCAATGCACATGCTAAATACGTAAACCTGTAACAACCTGTAACAACACAATGCTTCCATGAAGAAAAGAACACAGATTGGCTTCTTAACTGCCCCCTTTGGGAAGTAGAAAATACAGATGTTGCAATAGTTTTAAATTATGCCATCAATGAATTGTGTATTGGATAAATTAAAAACCTTTTTCTTTTTTTTTTTGGAGTAGTACATGAACAAACTTTTGATAATAGAAGTAAACTTTATCTCAATCATTAAATTATTTTTGAGTGTTTTATGTCCCTTTAAACCAATGAGAACTGCATTCACTAGTTATCTCTTGACTAATTTAACTTATGAAACTTTTAGGCATTTGATACCTCACTTAACCGCTATAAAATCCAAAAGGTCTTGCAGATACCCACACATGAAACAAGCTAATTTTTCTGTACTTAAAGGGATAATAAACCCACATTTTTATTTAATGATTCAGATAGAGCATGCAATTTTAAGCAACATTCTAATTTACTCCTACTATCAACTTTTCTTTGTTATCTTGCTATCTTTATTTAAAAAGCAGGAATTTAAAGTTTAGGAGCCGGCCCATTTTAGGTTTAGCACCCTGAATAGCGTTTGCTTATTGGTGGCTACATTTAGCAAACCAAGAAGCAAGCATTACCCAGGTTCTCAACCAAAAAAGCCGGCTCTTAATTCATCCACCAATAAAAAATTGCTGTCCAGAGTCCTGAACCAAAAAAAAGAAGCTTATCTGCCTTCTTTTTCAAATAAAGATAGCAAGAGAACAAAGACAAATTGATAATAGGCATAAATTAGAAATTTACGTTTATTATTGAATTTGTTTAAATTTGGTTATATTATGTCTTTCCTAGAAAGCAGACTGTTTTTATTTGTTTTTTGTTGGAGAGGTAATGTATGACAACACTGGGTGACGCCTTGGAGAAAGGCTACTTGCCTGGCATATCAACAAACAGTGGACTAGATTAGAGACATTGTTTAATCAGTACACAAACTCCACTCCTCAGATTGGGAAGATGCAAGTTGCCTCAGAGATTTGTTCTCCACACCTCATATAATTATAGTCTGCAAATCCTTCAGTTGCGCTGTATTTTTTTTTGAAAGACAACCAAATGTAAGACGATACACGCAATGTATTATTTGTTGTTATTAAATATGTTAAGATATTGTTATTCTTATTGCAGTACAAATAAAAGGTAAGGGAACCTAAAGTTAAGGGTTTTGTGTAGCACTCATTCCTACTAAGGTAATAAAAAAATTGAATTTTTATTCTATTAAAGTTAAAAAAGGATAACACCTTTTAGAAGTACCCACTATGTCGCTGTACACCTTGTCCACCTGTTTCCTGGCCGATAGCAGCTCCCTCGGCTTCAGGTGGCAGGGACAAGGGACAGCAGATAAAACCAAATCAAATGTGCACCGAAGTGCTTACAAATCTCACAAACGCGTTTCAGCTGTGTTAACCAGCCTTTGTCAATGTGTTAGAACAAACCAAGGCCCGGGTGCCACCCTCTTTTATTGCAACTTATCTCACAGCCAATCAGCTGAAGCCTTTTGGAACGCCCATCATTGCACCACTGAACGGCTGTACATTCAGGGCGTGTATTGAAGCTTACGTCTGATAGGATTTACTAGATCGGCTTCGTCACTACTGATTTCTTATTGGTTGTGAGCGCTGACAACTTAACTTTATTTATACGATGTCTAAAAATTAAACGTATGTAATCGCATATAATAATTGTGCATGGCAATAATTCATTGCTGATACTTTTATAACTGCATATAAGTGTACCGTATCTCGGCAAGGACTCTTATGATTTAACAACAATCTGTCCGGTCAGCACGGCTGTCCATGGTGTGGATGTCCATATCCTGCAACATTCATATACTTTTGCACTAAATAAACAAACACTGCCGCTTCATCATTTCCGCGCTAATAGGGTCTAAAAATTAATTAATTGTACTTAGTTATATGACCTGTTCCTCCATGCGATCGCTTAGCAACCTATAGGTAGGTAGTTGTCCCGTTTATTGAACTAACATTTTCTGTATAACTAGACAGACGCTTACCTATATACCTACATACAATCTGAGATCACAAATATCTAGCAAAGTCGCCACCACGTTAACCCCTATTCTCAGTCCCCCATGCAGTGTTGGCCATTCAGTACATCGATCCCACTAGTGTATGCATATGATCCATCATTGTTCACAACGAATCCAGTCATAAGTGTGTCCCCAGGGCAATGACTACCTCCCTGTGGATGTCCACGATGTACACACAGCATTGCACAGTATTCCACTTGGCACAACATTAATCCAAAGACAGTATTTCATATAGTGTGTGCAAACTTCGCACACCATGACTCATAAATTATCACTCAGATTTATTGCCTCATATGTTTTAAGCATCATTAGTAATAATAGTGGATTTCAACAGTATTTGTAAACTTCTACACATTTGCCCAATACGATAAAGCCTAACACATATATAAAGAAAGGTGTATATATGTAACCTTTCTTCTATGTGAGCAATTATCAATATAGGTTAACATTCCTAACTTAAGTGCATTAGTATGAAAATACATATGCATTTTATGTGGAATTTACGATGTGTAGTCTGTTGAAGAGTTGTCATAAAAGTCGTTTTAAAAAAGCACTATGGGTGGCACTTAAGACTTGATATTTCATTTAATGTGTGTATAATATTCCAAGTAACTGTTGATTATTAAGTCAGGGTATTACTCGTCTTGTATCCTATTTGGATCACTTTAGACGTTTTAGCATATCATGGAGTATAACTCCAACTGAGAATCAACTCTTTTTAATTCACATTATACAATACACTATGAAAAAATAGTTACAGATTATGAATACTATGAATGACTTTTAATCCTATGTATTACAGAAAGACCCAATAGTTATTAGCTTCATTAATTCCGTGTGGCATTACTGTATTTAGTTTGAATATCCAGCTAGTTTCTTTTTGTAATAAAATATTCTCAGTATTGCCACCTCTAATGCCAGGTTTCACTCTTTCTATGCCCCAACATTTAAAGGATGTAGTTTTACCTGCATGATTAGGCAGGACATTTTTCCTTACACTTGTGATTTTTTTACCTTCTTTAAGATCTTTTTGGGCATTACATATGTTACTGAGGTGCTCAGTTATTCTGGTACTTAGTTTGCGGGTTGTCATGCCTGTGTATATTAAATTACATGAGCATGATAAATAATATATGACATTATCCCTCTGACAGTTAATATGAGTTTTAATCTTCCATTTCTTAGAAAATCTGTCAGTAATGGAATCTTTTTTAGTCATAAATTGACAAGTTTTACAATGGCCACACGGAGTAGAGCCTTGGTTTATTGTTTTTTTATTTCTGTTTCTATCAAAGTGACTTTGTGTGAGATTGTCTTTTAAATTTCTGGCACATCTAAATGTGAAAGATGGTCTTTCTGGTAATAACCCTTTTAAACGTTCATCACTTTGGAGGATATGCCAGTGTTTTTTGACAATTGAACTCACTTTCTCATTTTGATTGCTATAGGTGGATATAAATCTAATAGTATTTTGCTCTGATCCACATTTTTTGTTTTTTGTTTTTAAAAGATCTGACCTGTTTTTGGCTAGTGCTTTTTGATAAGCCTTAGCTAATAGTTTCCTAGAGTAGCACCGTTGAAGGAGTCTGTCTCCTAGTTCTAATGCCGATTTTTTAAAAGAGTTTATATCTGTACAGTTTCTCCTTATTCTAAGGTATTCACCGTATGGAAGACTGGTGATTGTGGGCGGATAATGATTGCTACGTGCGTGTAGAATATTATTTGTAGCAGTAGCTTTTCTATATGTGTCCGTCACAAATTTGTCATCTTTTTTAGAAATAGTTAGGTCCAAAAATTAAACTTTCTCGTAACTAACATTATATGTCAAGTATAATCCAAATGGATTGGTGTTAAGTAATTTGATGAATTCATTCAGTGACTCCATTGGACCCTCCCATATAAGGAGAATGTCATCTATATACCTGCACCAGTGGGAGATGTACTGTGTATATTGGTTCATATGTTCATTGAACACAATCATCTATTCCCACCAGCCCAGGTATATATTGGCATACGTTGGCGCACAAGATGTATCCATTGCGGTGCCACAGACTTGTAAAAAGAATTTATCATCAAACACAAAATAATTGTGTGTAAGAACAAATTTCAGTAACTTGATGATAAATTCTTTGGTGGCTAAATCCATATTAGTATCTTTTTGCAGAAAATGAGCTATAGCTTTGATGCCCCATTCAGTTTTTATACTCGTATAGAGAGACTCTACATCACATGTTACTAGGATGGAATTTTCTGTTACTTGAATACTTTGCATTTTATTTAAAATGTGCATTGTGTCTCTAGTATGTGATGGTAGAGCATCAACAATGTTTCTTAATCTCGCATCAACATATCTGCTAGCCTTTTCTGTCAATGATCCTATTCCTGAGACGATTGGTCTTCCAGGTGGGCATGAGATATTTTTATGGATCTTAGGTAGTAGGTACAAGGTCGCTACTCTAGGGTTGGTAACCATTAAGTATTTATGTTCTTTCTGGTCAATAATCTTATCATTAAGTGCTGTGTCAATAAGTCTCTTATATATCTCTAGAAAGTTCTCTGTTGGATTGCCCAGAAGTCTTTTGTAATTAGCGTTATTTGAAAGTTGTTTCATAGCTTCCACAGTATACATTGTGGTGGGCCAAATTACGATGTTACCCCCCTGTTACGATGTTACCCCCACAATCACCAGTCTTCCATACGGTGAATACCTTAGAATAAGGAGAAACTGTACAGATATAAACTCATTTAAAAATCGGCATTACAACTAAGAGACAGACTCCTTCAACGGGGCTACTCTAGGAAACTATTAGCTAAGGCTTATCAAAAAGCACTTGCCAAAAACAGGTCAGATCTTTTAAAAACAAAAAACAAAAAATGTGTATCAGAGCAAAATACTATTAGATTTATATCCACCTATAGCAATCAAAGTGAGAAAGTGAGTTCAAATGTCAACAAACATTGGCATATCCTCCAAAGTGTTGAAAGTTTAAAAGGGTTATTACCAGAAAGACCATCTTTCACATTTAGACGTGCCAGAAATTTAAAAGACAATCTCACTCAAAGTCACTTTGATAGAAACAGAAATAAAAAACCAATACACCAAGGCTCTACTCTGTGTGGCCATTGTAAAACTTGTCAATTTATGACTAAAAAATATTCCATTACTGACAGATTTTCTAAGAAATGGAAGATTAAAACTCATATTAACTGTCAGAGTGATAATGTCATATATTGTTTATCATGCTCATGTAATTTAATATACACAGGCATGACAACCCGCAAACTAAGTACCAGAATAACTGAGCACCTCAGTAACATACGTAATGCCCAAAAAGATCTTAAAGAAGGTAAAAAAATCACAAGTGTAGCGAAACATTTCCTGCTTAATCATGCAGGTAAAACTACATCCTTTAAATGTTGGGGCATAGAAAGAGTGAAACCTGGCATTAGAGGCGGCAATACTGAGAATATTTTATTACAAAAAGAAACTAGCTGGATATTCAAACTAAATACAGTAATTCCACATGGAATGAATGAAGCTAATAACTATTGGGTCTTTCTGTAATACATAGGATTAAAAGTCATTCATAGTATTCATAATCTGTAACTATTTTTCATAGTGTATTGTATAATGTGAATTAAAAAGAGTTGATTCTCAGTTGGAGTTATACTCCATGATATGTTAAAACGTCTAAAGTGATCCAAATAGGATACAAGACGAGTAATACCCTGACTTAATAATCAACAGTTACTTGGAATATTATACACACATTAAATGAAATATCATGTCTTAAGTGCCGCCCATAGTGCTTTTTTAAAACAACTTTTTTATGACAACTCTTCAACAGACTACATATCGTAAATTCCACATAAAATGCATATGCATTTTCATACTAATGCACTTAAGTTAGGAATGTTAACCTATATTGATAATTGCTCACATAGAAGAAAGGTTACATATATACACCTTTCTTTATATATGTGTTAAGCTTTATCGTATTGGGCAAATGTGTAGACGTTTACAAATACTGTTGAAATCCACTATTATTACTAATGATGCTTAAAACATATGAGGTAATAAATCTGAGTGATAATTTATGAGTCAAGGTGTGCGAAGTTTGCACACACTATATGAGATACTGTCTTTGGATTAATGTTGTTCCAAGTGGAATACTGTGCAATGCTGTGTGTACATCGTGGACATCCACAGGGAGGTAGTCATTGCCCTGGGGACACACTTATGACTGGATTCGTTGTGAACAATGATGGATCATATGCATACACTAGTGGAATCGATGTACTGAATGGCCAACACTGCATGGGGGACTGAGATAGGGGTTAACGTGGTGGCGACTTTGCTAGATATTTGTGATCTCAGATTGTATGTAGGTATATAGGTAAGCGTCTGTCTAGTTATACAGAAAATGTTAGTTCAATAAACGGGACAACTACCTACCTATAGGTTGCTGAGCGATCGCATGGAGGAACAGGTCATATAACTAAGATTAATTAATTAACTTTTAGACCCTATTAGCGCGGAAATGATGAAGCGGCAGTGTTTGTTTATTTAGTGCAAAAGTATATGTATGTTGCAGGATATGGACATCCACACCATGGACAGCCGTGCTGACCGGACAGATTGTTGTTAAATCATAAGAGTTCTTGCCGAGATACGGTACACTTATATGCAGTTATAAAAGTATCAGCAATGAATTATTGCCACGCACAATTATTATATGCGATTACATACGTTTCATTTTTAGACATCGTATAAATAAAGTTAAGTTGTCAGCGCTCACAACCAATAAGAAATCAGTAGTGACGAAGCCGATCTAGTAAATCCTATCAGATGTAAGCTTCAGTACACGCCCTGAATGTACAGCCGTTCATTGGTGCAATGATTGGCATTCCAAAAGGCTTAAGCTGATTGGCTGTGAGATAAGTTGCAAGCACTATAAAAGAGGGTGGCTCCCAGGCCTCGGTTTGTTCTAACACATTGACAAAGGCTGGTTAACACAGCTGAAACGCGTTTGTGAGATTTGTAAGCACTTCGGTGCACATTTGATTTGGTTTTATCTGCTGTCCCTTGTCCCTGCCACCTGAAGCCGAGGGAGCTGCTATCGGCCAGGAAACAGGGGGACAAGGTGTACAGCGACATAGTGGGTACTTCTAAAAGGTGTTATCCTTTTTTAACTTTAATAGAATAAAAATTCAATTTTTTTATTACCTTAGTAGGAATGAGTGCTACACAAAACCCTTAACTTTAGGTTCCCTTACCTTTTATTTGTACTTATGTATGCTGTAGGGTTAGCACCGGATTAACTATCTATTAATTCCTCTATACACTATATCTAGTGCCAGTTCTCTAATTTATATTTAATACATATTCTTATTGCAGAAAAGGAAAGTATAACAAAGAAATTGGTTACATGGTAATATTGGTTGGGACAAAAATAACATACCCATAAAGTTCAGCATTCAAATACTGCTTTTACTACTGTTGATACAGAAAATAAAAGGGAAAAGACTGAAGTAATTTCCAATTAATTCCTTACCCTTATACTTCTTACTGTAAAGATTATACAGCTGTAGGAGAACTCTCTGTTCCTCAAGTCTTGATAGATAACCTCTTGTCCTTTTCTAAAGACTTATTGATGAACGAGTCAGCTGAGAATGACTTATATGTATGCCCTGTATATATTTGTGTAATGTGATCATCTCCCCTCTGAGATGCCTCTTTTTCAATGTAAATGGTTGCAACCTTTTCAATAGGTTAATTAAAAAAAACTAGGACACAAATTGTACATTCAGAGGTTTATAAATGGATTGTCGGTATGGAATGTTAAATTAGATAAGGGAGAGTGTGGTTCCAATGTAGTTCTAGTAATCAGAAACTTTTTAGCTAGAGATTTATACAGAAAGGGTAAGTTTCTGCTTCTACAAATTCACTAACATTTTCACATTAAATGAAATAGCTACATGATATCTTATCAGTGTGTCCATGGAAACATAATAAGATATTCAAGTTGGGTTAGTTAAATCTGTAGATGGACAACATCTTTGTATTTTCCTTATTTGGGCATAATATTTGATATGGCTAAACAGTTTAAGATTAAAAGGACATCAAAAACAAACATGTTTCTTTCATGATTCAGATAGAGCATATCATTTAAACATTTTTTAAATTTACCTCTGTTATCACAAATCCTTTATTCTCTTGGGGCATATTTATCAAGCTCCGTATGGAGCTTGAAGCCCTGTGTTTCTGCGCCAGAAACACCAGTTATAAAGCAGAGGTCTAAAAACCGATGCTTTATAACCTGTCCGCCTGCTCTGAGGCGGCGGACAGACATCACCGAAAATCAACCCGATCCAATATGATTGGGTTGATTGAGACCTTCTGCTGGCGGCTATTGGCCGCGAATCTGCAGGGGGCGGCGTTGCACCAGTTCAAGAACTGCTGGTGCAATGATTAATGCCGACAGCGTCGGCATTTATCGATCTGCGGTGCACCTTAATAAATAGGCCCCTTGGTATCCTTTGTTGAAGGAGCCGTAATGCACTACTTAGAGCTAGCTGAACACTTTAGTCATCCAATGATCAGAGACAAATCTGTGTAGACACCAATCAGCAGCTATCTCCCAGTAGTGTAGAATATGTACATATTATTTTTCAACAAAGGATACCAACAAACAAAGTAAATTTGAATATATAAGTGAATTAAAAAGTGTCTTAAAATTACATATTTTGAGGCCGAATTATCAAATGTCTGTCGGACCTGATCCGACAGTGCGGATCAGGTCCGACAGACATCGCTGAATGCAGAGAGCAATACGCTCTCCATATTTAACATTGCACCAGCAGCTCACAAGAGGGCCGCCAGCAGGGAGGTGTCAATCAACCCGATCGTACTCGATCGGGTTGAATTGTGGCGATTCCTGTAGCCTCATCAGAGCAGGTGGACAGGATTTTGGAGCAGCGGTCTTTAGACCGCTGCTTCATAACTGCGGTTTCTGGCGAGTCTGAAGACTCGCCAGAAACACAGACCCTCAAGCTCCGTTCGGAGCTTGATAAATGGGCCTCTTTATCTGAATCGTGCAAGATTAATTTTGATTTTCTTCTCCCTTTAAACTCCAAACTGAATTTAACATAAACCATATACTTAAAGGACCTTGATAGTTGACAAATTGCAGGCTCTAATCTGTTGGCTCACGCAATTTTAAGACTATTGACCCTGCAGTTTTTTACTAAAAGTAATTAAAACATTTTACATTTAATTCCCAAGCTGCTTTGCATTTATTCAGCTCAGTTAAATCATTGCAATTTATTTTTTAAAATAAACAGACCCAAGTTCATACCTTGGGGCTGATATA